>NC_046970.1:23159135-23226635 GCF_009769545.1 Cyclopterus lumpus | reverse complement strand
CAAAGGGCCGTCACTCTGGCAGGAGGTCCGGGAAAAGGGTTCACGGTTCAACGTATAATAACTACAATTTTGAATCAACAGCCCAGTCGCCAGGTTAAAATACAAGACGGCTACAGTCTGACACTCTCCTCCCTCCCACAGTAAGTGGATGGGCCGGTGGGGCAACCAATCGTTTCACTACGTTAACCATGTTGTTGATATGACATTTTTTGTCTGGTGAGGGGTTTGGTATAAAAGATCATAGATTACGAGGTTATATAACAAATGTACAACTCTTGGAATCTGCAAATATGTCTAATACATGGCTGGTATATTTGTAATACAGTTCTTTCTCGGTAAAGACGTCTGCAAGAAAAAAGGGTAATGGTCAAATTACGGGGACGTACAGTACGTGAGGGGGTCCCTAGTTTTCTTGTTCTGAAGAGCTATAGAGAACCTCCTGTGTGTTTGAGTGTGTGTGTGTGTGTGTGTTTGTGCGTGGGGTGCCTCCTGCTAGCTTTGCTAAATAGAGGATAAGTGGTAGGGGAGGTTTATGTGTCTGCTTCACAGGAATCCCTCCTCTCCAACTTCTCACTCCAGCCACCCAGGGGAGTGGTAGACTGCAGGGCGAGTGTTGGCTGATTGACTCTCTGATACAAGTGCTGCATATTTCATGCCCTCCAGTCCGTGTGCACGAGAGACGCAGAGAGAGCGAGAGAGAGAGAGAGCGAGAGAGGATAGACTGAAAGGAAACAGAAAGACGGTCGTGGGAAGAGGACGAGATCAGGGCGGTCGGATCCTGCGAGGAATCTCTTCATAGTGATGCATTGTTTTGGGCCCGTCTCTCTTCCTTCGGTGGCGTCTCTGAAGCCAGCTGCGCTCAGCAGTCGGCGTGTTTGTACACAGCGGCTTTGAGACAGTACAGCTGACAACCAGCAGCAGGTCGCTTTAGTCCCAGCAAGCATTACAGGCAGAAGACATGCTCAGTATACCTCAGTGGTCCACCGGGGAGTTCCCATTTAGCGGCAGGGCGGGCACTCCATCTATTTGTGCTCTGACGGGTAAAGTTGATCCGCACTCAATGGTGTGTGATTATGAGCTTTATTTTGCCAAGCGCGCCTGTTGGTCTGGCAACGATTCGTCATTTTTTTATGTAAAAAAAAAACGTGACAATGGACTTTTTCCCTTTGCTTCACAGCACGCTATATTCCCTGTAGCTAACGATTGTTCTATTTATTGATTTGTTTATCTTACCTTTCTTTTTTTTCTTTTTGATTGCTGGTTTTTCGTCAATTCAGTGCCAGAAAAGGGTCTCGGTTTGTGATCGCTCGTTTTGTTTTAGCCGACTGTCCGAAACCCGAAGATATATCATTCACAATGACATAAAAACTGAGGCGATATGTCAATCCGCACATTGTAAATACTGGAAACTGTAAATGTGTGACGTTATTCTTTGATAAATTACTTAAACCTCTGAAGCCCGAGCAGTTTTTGGGGGCATTTTCTTTTGCCTAACCTCTGTGGCCTCGTTTTTCACTGCAATATAGGAGTCCCGCAACTCTATGGAAACAACACAACTGTGTCCAGGAGCAACTCAAAAATATCGTTTGTGCAGTATAACAGAGACATACCGTGGCATAAGTCATAAAACAGGAAAAGAATGCAAGTAGACTTTCTTTGATAATTTATTTTACAGATATTGGAAAACAATGGAATTCAAGTGTTCCCAATGGTGGAAAAGAAATGGAGGCTTTACGTGCTCTATGTACATTGAGTACGACCTCTACTTACAACCTCTCCTGTCGTTCTCCTCAATGTGTTCAGCAGCCTGCAGGACAGTTGAAGTTTGACAGTTTTCTGTTGTCTCGTTGGTCTCAGCCGAGTCAATAATGCCTTCACAGTTTTTTTTGTTTTTTTTATAGGATCTGGTAGAAGCAAAAGGTTTATTCGATTTTAAATGAAGGGTGTTGAATAAAATGTTTTTGATGATAAATCTCAATCATAAGCTTTGTTTTGGACTTTCTTTTGCATCTTTGAGCCAGATTGGTTTAAAGAAAACGTGCTTTTTAATCCACTGGGCGAGTTTATGGGTCTCAGAGGGTGGACGGGATGTAGTGGCATCGAGTGGGAAGGTTGCATATTGCAACCAGTCGAATACCCCTCCGCTCACCAAGCAATGCTGGAGAACTACGGCGGCCTTCAGTCATCATAAAACACCTTTTTCTAGAGCCAGTGTTTGGTATTGTCTGTTCAGGCCTTCTGTAGAAACATGGCGGACTCCTTGAAGAAGCTCTCTTTGGAGACATGAAGGCCTCATTCTAAGATAACAAAAACACAACGATTCTCAGTTTCGGGTGAATTCTTTTCTCCATTTCTGCTTATAGATCCCCCAAAACTCTGCACAAATATCTACTTATCAAAATGTTTTTACTTTAATATATCAAATCATGTAATGTAAAACTCATCAGCACCACCGTGCAGTTGTAGAGATTCGGGCTCATCGGAAGCTGAATTGGTCGCACTCGACAGCCGTATTTCCAAACGTCATCACCTTGTGTACAGCTCATCTTATTCCTCACCAGACAATGTCTTTGTTTCTTTGTGTGCAGATGAGGACGACGAAGGTGAGCGCAACGCTGTTCCCCTCGCACCCCTCGACACCTTCTTCTCTGAAAACGACTCCCTCAAACAGCAAAAGAAGAAGAAGCCCAAAAAGATGAAAGAGGGGAAAATGCCCAAAGTGAAGAAGAGGAAAAAGGAGGTAAGGTGTAATCCGCCATAGCTCAACGCCATCTGTCACGGCCTCGGGACCCATTAGCTTCGTGGCTCAAGCCACAAAGGTGTTTTTTTTTTTTTTTTGCTGCCTCTGTAATCTAAACTTGTCTCGGGCTTCGGGGACGTCGGCGCCGGTGTAAGCTGTGGTCACCGGGGGGCCAGTTTAGAGTGTAGATGTGTGCCTGTGGGGCTGGTGTTGATGGCAGGGCCCGTGGGGTCAGGAGTACGGCGAGCTGGCAGTGGGAGTCTTTTAGTCTCCAACAGCAGGTCAGAGGTTTGACCTCCCAGCATCCACACGGGGGGACGTCACTTAACCAGATGTGTCACGGTGAGGTCCCCCATCGCTAAGATAAGCCAATCACAACGCTTTTAAAGCTACGCTATGTTACCTTTGTTCAACAATGGCCATTTGGGTGAAATTGCTAATAACGGGTATGCAGTTAAGTGCTAAGATGTAGTGTAGCAGTCGTGAAATTACTAACTTTATTGAAAATGTGCCAACATGGGCTGACATCAGGCCACAAAACCCCCAAAGACAATTAACATGCCGGCACGATCTATAAACGGCCCGAAAATGCAAAATACATCAAAAAGGTTCATACCTTGAGCGATGGGAATTTATCGCACGTTCCTATTTCTGTTGACGGTAAACTGTTGTGCAGCCGAAGCCGACGTGAGCATCGTTTTACAGAGTTTCCTTTTGGCTTCAGGATCAGAACCAATTTGAGTTCCCTCTGAAAAAAAAAAAGTTTGAGAACAGACGGAGTGGATCTAGTCAAACCTTTGTCAAAGGTTGAAAGCAGTAATGCTGTTTGTCTTCTTGGTTCACCTCACAAAGCCTCTCTGTTGTTGTTGTTTTCTTCTTCGTTCGGCATGACGTTATTGGTTGATGCCATAATGTGACATGCAGAGAACAGACAGCGTCAGTAATTCGCTGGCGGCTGTCAACAAGTCAAAAGTCCGTCATTCGACATTCTTTTAGCTCGGCTTTGGTCTCCACCGACTTCCAGAAGTGGAGCTCGAGGGTTCAGCTGAGGGAAACATCTGGTCTGTCGCAAACTTTTTTCATCTGCGAGCCATTTGGTGTTGGGCAAGAAGCATGCAGTGTGTTTATATTTTACAACAACAACAAAAAAAAAGAAAAGACAGCAGCTCCCCGCTACAGCTGGAAATGAGGTCAATGCTATGCACCATATTGTGTGACCGATTTCATGTGTTGAACTCTTATTCCCCGTTGATTTACGATTCCTTTTTTCCTGGAAAGACACGTGGCCTCCCCCCCAAACAGTCAACTCCTAACTAACTTAAGTCTTAATCTCAGGGCGAAACTGACTTTGTGGCAGGAATTCCTAATGAGGACATGGATTTTGAGGATTTTTGAGTGAGTATAACATCGTCATGTTATAATAAAGGCAGCACGACGTCAGGGGAAAGTCTCATTTACATTGACTCACAAGGCGCTGCACCTATGAGACCTTTTCCCTTTCAATAAATTAAAGGAATCCACTGTAAACCCCCCCCACCCCCCCACCGTCGCTGCATTTCTTCGCGCCCGTGTTGGCGGATGGCTTGAACTGCGTCGCCGCCTGCAGCCAGGACGTTCCCCTCTGCCGGCTGGAGGTGCCAGCAGAGCTGTGAGGAGCTTTGGCTGGCCAGGCTGCCACCCGGCCCTTTGGCTGCTCGTGGTAAACACTGAGCTCTGGGTCTCGCCGAGCTAATGAGGGGGGTGGGGGGGACTCCCTCTGACACACTCTCCTCCCTCTCCCTCTCCCTCAGACTCTGCTCTGTATTCTCCTCTTTCTTCCCTCTGCTCTCAAACGCATCGCCTCACTTCGCCTCCATCGCGATGCCGATGCTGCAAAATCTCTTCCTTTCTTTCCCTTTTCTTCGCTCTCTCGCTTTCCCACCCGAGGAGCCGCCGCCGCCGTAATTCACTTGCAATCACTCCCCAAAGGTTGGTGTCAGACGAGGGGAGGGGGGACCAAACGTCAATTGGGGTCAGAGACCGTCAGAGGCACATCCCAGTCTCAGGCCGGATCCGCCGGTGGTAGCCGTGGAGACACGTACACACTTCTCCTCTTCCTCTCAACCTGCTGCAGGGATAACAAAGGAACCGTGTGCACATGAAGGGATGTTGTTTCCCTCTATAACGGAATCTAGTAAATAGAAGTTTATAGAAGGCAGTTCATTTTATTGGCAAAAGAAGAGGCTGCAGTTTGGCCACGATAAAACGTCCACGAAGCCGTCAGGGAGCCGCTCGCAGTTATAATATTTTATATTTTTTGTTGCTGAAATACAACGCTTTTTTAAAGATGAGCCGCTCTCTTGTCTTTAGAACTTCGGTATCCTCTCAAGGCTCGCGGGTCAACGGAGTGCCGTTGGCCGTAAAAGAAGAGGCCGTTGAAATGTTTTTCTCTCTCTCTCTCTCTCTGTGTGAACTAGATTTGATTGAATATTCACTTCTTCGCTCATTTTTCCGTGAAGCATCCTCGGCAATCTCCCCGAGGCGGAGCCATTATGAGGGGGGGGGGGGGGAGCATCTAATTTGATTACGCTATCAGTGCTCATCTGATTTTCTGCCCTCTAAAAAGTAGAATCGCTCTCTTTGTTGCGGTGTGTCTCTCCGGTCCCGTGATGTGTGTGTGCAGCGGTGAACTCTGAGGAGGCTGTTGCTCCAACTCGCCTCTGCAGTCGCTCTCAAGAACGCCGGTTCTGCTTTCCTCCATCTCCACCCCCACTCCCATCCCCCATCCTCTCTCTCTCTCTCTCTCTCTCTCTCTCTCTCTCCCTCTCCCTCTTCTTCTTATGCATAAATGAGATTTGTCTAGACGGGTGCCCGAGCACCAGCGCTGCAACCACGGAGCCTCTGCATAACAAGCTCGTTATGCAAACGTTTCTGATTGGATGGCGTCGTTCCATTGGCTGCCACTGTGATAGATTTTTTTTTGGGGGGGGGGGGGGGGGGGGGGGTAGAATGAAAGAGTGAGAGAGAGAGAGAGAGAAAGAAAGAAAGAAAGGGGGAGCTGTAAAAAAAAAGAGAGAGAGAGAGTGAGTGAGTGAGAGTAAAAATAATGGAGGGGGGGGGGGCATGCGAGATGTGAAAGAGAGAAAGTGAGAGAAAAGGAAGGCGTGCGAGGGGAGGTGGGAGGGGAAGGGGGGGTATAGAGAGAGAGAGAGAGCCAGACACTGCTCAAATGTGGTCGCCATGGCAACACAGCCAGGCTGCTGCTGGTGGGGTTGGCGGGCGCTGCGGCAACGTGAGCCTTTCCACTGCGCTGCAGAGCAAAACGCCTGTAAGTCTCTCCGTGGAGCCACGCGGGCCTGCTGAGCAACAGGCAGCGAGCAGAGCACCAAGCTGCTGTGCACTAATTCACTCCACACACACACACACACACACACACACACACACACACACACAAACACAAATAAAAAAAATTACCCGAAAGGGAAAGAAAGACAAAAAAATATATAAAAACACAAATATCCCAGACAAAAAATTATTCTTTAGATTCAGATGTATGTGCACACAAATGATTAATGATGGCGTGCACACTAAAGAGAATCACCAGATATCCCCCCCCCCCCCCCCCCCCCCCCCCACACACACTCTCCTACTCACTCAATCGTGAGCACGCACCAGTGGATGTGCTCACATGCAACACTCTCCATCACACAAACAACACCTGTTAACTGTTAAATCCATACAGCCTTCCAGATGTCTCATATTAAAAAAGGCAGCCCGGTCCACACACACACACACACACACACACACACACACACACACACGGGCTCCGGGCGGTGATTGGCTGCACACACACCGCCGGAGGTTGTTCTGTTTGCCGTTTTTTTTACTTTTTGCGTCTCGACTCCTCGTCGACTCGCGCGCTAACTGTTGACTCGCAATGCAGCGATTTATGCATCTCATCGCAGGCAGGGAGGAGAATGAGAATATTAGCGAAAGCAGTGACACTTTGGATGTAATTTAATTTATGCAAATGCCGTCAAGAAGAAGCTCTCATCCAAAGTGCTTCATAGTAGGTTGACAGCGTGTGTTTTTTAGCGTGGGTGGCCTCTGTCGGAGCTTTAATCCCTAACCCCGGCAGATTTTAATGCCCGTGCTCATCAATGAGTTCCATATTTTAATTATCCACTTTTCTTTTTCTTTTTTAATCACCAGATAAAAAAAAATTAAAAAAAATCCCGTTCTCAGAGGACACCTATTAACTGGAGATAGATTTCCGTTTGTGGTGTCGATGGTGAGAATACAGATTCAGTTCTGGCTTTTTGATGCTTCAGTCAGCTCTTCAGATGGAGAACGAGATTTCAAAGTCACATTTCTACCTGTTTACATTTATAAAAATAGCTGTTTTTTGGCAGCAGCTCTTTGACGACATCAAAGACGGGGGGGTAGTTTTTGCAGCCGCACACATTTCTACCGTCTACCGACGCTCGACGTCCTCCTGATCCAGAGGATTGAGACGCTCTTCACCGTCCAGGTCTGCTCTCACGCAGATGATGAAACCCACTCCATCATAAATTGGAGGCTTGTGGCAGATTGTACTTGAGGACGGAGAAAAGCCACCAATAACAGAAGAAGAACATTGAGCTTCTGATGAATAAACGTGTAATTTTTCGGAAAATCAAGAAGCATTCAAGAGCCACTCGGAAGGGTCTCTGAAGTCCTAATTCGGATCAATGTATTTCTTTAATAATCCAGTCATAATGATATTATTTTAACACATATGATAATCCAAAATTGATTATGTGATATTTATATGTATGTTTTATGTTCCTCACATTTTTAAACGTGTGTTTCATTGTGTTGGACAAACAAAGTTTTTTCTGCTCTTTCTTGGTGAAAACAATGGCCGCTGACAAAATATCATCCCTTCCTGCCTCGGCGAGGCCCATCACGTGCATTTATTTATCCGTGTACATAATGCATGTATTTATCCATGTACATAATGCACTTATGTGTCCATAACGTCCACGTGTCCGTGTGAAAAGCCTCAGGGGGGAATCCAGCCGAGGGTCGACAGCGACCCGGAGGAGACCTCCGAGGTGGAGGAGGAGCAGCGGGAGCGTCCGGAGGTCGGCTCCGAGAGCGAGAGCAGCGCGTACGGCCCGACCAAGAAGAAGAAGAAGAAACCCAAGGAGAAGAAGGAGAAGAAGCCCAGGAAGAAGAAGAGAGACGAGGAAGACGAGGAGGAGGACGACGATGACGGGAACATGAAAGTGAGCCTTGAGGTCCCGACAGGTCATCTCATGTAAAAAGGCCTATTGAATTTCTATTGATATTCTAATCTAATTGCGATGATGATAATAATAAAACTATATACTATATATACTATATACTATAATAAAACAATAATGACAACAATATTTATAATAATCATACGACAGCAAAGAATATAGATTTTAAAAACAGAAATGGTTGATTAAATTAATTTGTATTCAGTTAACTTTTTGCACTATATTGATTATTTATTGACTCTATGAAAAGTTACATAAATATCAACATGGCAGAATGTACAAACGAATCCTTAAAGATCCCTCAAGTCGTAATCAAAATGCAGAAAAGTACAACGGCTCCTTCTCCCTCATTGAAAAATCCATAATCTACAAAATGTGGTTTGATCTAAAGAAGAAAGTGTGAGATTTAAAGGAACAGTTTGTAGGATTTAGTGGGATTAATTGGCAAAAATGGAAGATAATATTTGTGTATAATCCTCTTCTACGGTAGCCCGGAAGGGACAAACCAAACGCTGGTTCTGGAGAGAGCCTTTCATGTTTTGGGCCACTCTGACAAGCCTTGGAAAGGGAAGGGTATTCGGTGGAATGTAATCTGCAACCTCGCCACTAGATGGCACTAAATCCCACACGCTGCTCCTTTAAAGTAATTAAAACTATATTATACTTGAGACTAAGACACAAAAGAGGAAACCCAAACCCACATTGAAAAAGGGGGACTTAAATATGGCCTTGCAGTCCAAACAATGTAAAAAATATAATTGTGAACGTTGTCCGAATTCATTGCGACGACCATAAATAGGGTGACCATTCCCGAAAGAGGAATTTTGGGGGGCGATAAATAATGAACATTTATTACGCGTTAATTAACATTTGAACTCTTTCTTCCCGAGGAACCCAAATCATCCGGCCATCTGATGAACGAGTGGGGCCTGGAAGACGTTCAGTACGGCTTCACCGAGGAGGACTACAAAACCATCACGAACTACAAGGCCTTCAGCCAGTTCCTCAGGCAAGCCTCGAATCTTGTGACTGGATTTCCTTCCCCCCTTTTTTTTTAATGTTAAATGCTTCTGTAAAAAAAACACAAAAAAAACAGACCGGAGAGCGTTGTGAAAAGCTCGGCTGTTGGTGTGTAAAGAGTCCGTCTCACCTGGGGCGGTCTGGCCCCGGCTAAGCCTCCGCTCCGACAAAGTAGAGCACTCCCGCGGTGTGTGTGTGTGTGTGTGTGTCCCCCCCTTGCGAGGGGTCGGCTGCTTACTGGATGCCGGTGACAGCCGGGAGGCTCTGGGACTCGGTGCGCTGACCCGCTATCTCTCACAGGCCAGCGTGCCAAACCTCAAGCTGCCGCCCGACAAATCACAAACACGACAACTCAAGGGGCGGTGGGGATGTCGGCATAATCAAGACCCGGTTCCCCTCCGGTGCCGTTGTCAGGGGGGGCGGGGGAGTAGAAATGAGTGTCACATAATAAAGCTGCCGTTGGTTTCCCCCCCCCTTCCCTCAGGCCTCTCATTGCCAAGAAGAACCCCAAGATCCCCATGTCAAAGATGATGACGGTGTTAGGGGCCAAGTGGCGTGAGTTCAGCGCCAACAACCCGTTCAAAGGCGCGTCCGCCACCGCCGTGGCAGCTGCCGTGGCCGCCGCCGTGGAAACGGTTACCGTGGCACAGCCGACGCCCGTGAGCGGCAGCCAGCCGTGCGCTCAGCTGGGGCCGGTCAAAAAGGCCAAAACCAAAGAGGGAAAGGGTAAGTAAAGCGCGCCCGGGGGGTACCGGGGTACCGGGGGAACCCCCGAAACGCGTCTTGTTTTTTCTTTCGTGATAGCGAGAGCTCGGTTTACAAACGCGCCGCCTGTGTGTGTCTCAGGACCGGGAGTCAGAAAGAGAAGCAAGACGGCGAAGGAGGGGAAGAAGAAACCCAAGCCCAAGAAGACCAAATCAAAGTCGGGCCAGAGCGTGAAGAAGAAGAAAGCCTCCTCGGTATGTCCCCCCTTTGCTAATTCATCCTCTGAGCTTCTCTTATTTTCAGTGGCATCAAAGTGACCGGAGACTTTTTACTGCGCCTACTTTGAAAGTTTATTTAAATTCTTCGTGTAGCTCTGAGCTCTTTAGTGTGCGTGCGTGTGTGTGTGTGTGTGTGTGCTTTTCCAGAGTGAGGAGGACTTCCTGGAGGAGTCAGACTTTGATGACATCAGCATCCACAGCGCCTCTGTGCTTTCTGATACCTCGGGAGCCGCCACCAAGAAAAAGGCCCGGCGTGGGCGTAAAAAGAGGAAAAGTATGTTTACTGTCTACACGGTGTGTGTGTGTGTGTGTGTGTGTGTGTGTGTGTGTGTCTGTGAGTTTGTGTGCTTTCCCCCATCCCTCCAAAAATCCCATTTAAATCCCTCAGAACCAGGCTGTTTGATTATGGCTGAGGAGGAAATTAAAATGTCTTGTTTTAAGCTATATTTGTTTTGAGAATGTTTTCTGAAGGCAGCTGCTCTTCCTCAGCAGCTGTTGGCCTCACACTCGTATCAAAGATGATTTAGACGGCACCTCGAAAATCAATAAATTAAATGGATTGAAAAGAATAATTAAATGATTACATAATTAATACAAAAATTGAATAAAAAAGAACATCTTATATATTTTTTATTCTATATAATTCTATATATAGTAAATATAGTAAATTCTATATAATATATATATACTTTGGTATAAAATAATATATATATATATTTATATATAAATATATATATATATATATATATTTATATATAAATATATATATATATATATATATATAAATAAAAAATAAAATAAACTATGAAAGGGGGAAAAAAAAATGTAAATACTGCATGCATGTATTTATTTAAAAGAGTCCAGATCGTTTAAAGACCTCAAGCTTATTGGGAGGCGGTTCCAAAGCGACTTAGAAGTGCTCTTAGAAACTCTGGTTTTGGGGTGCAGAAGGTCCACAATGTACTGTGGAGTTTGGCCATGTATGGCTCTATAAGTGAGCACCAACATTTTAAATTGAACTCTTAAATGACCAGGAAGCCATTGGAGAGAGGTTGTATTCAAGTGCCTTTCTGCGCGTGGGAATTGTCCACATTTGCCTCTTCCTCTACCCGCTGCAGAGGAAGACGGCGATGGCTACGAGACGGACCACCAGGACTACTGCGAGGTCTGCCAGCAGGGGGGAGAGATCATCCTGTGTGACACCTGTCCCAGAGCGTACCACCTGGTCTGTCTGGACCCGGAGCTGGAGAAGGCCCCCGAGGGCAAATGGAGCTGTCCGCACTGTGTGAGTGCATCATTTTCCATTTTTAATGCGCAGAATTGGCCACACACAACACAGCTTTGATCATTGAGCCTTTTGGTCTCACTACCCCAATATTTTAACGTTCTTGTCTCCATAAAAGACAATAAAAAATATCTTTTATTATGTCCTTGTAGCAATAATGAGGTTTAAACATCGCCTGTGTTTAACCTTCTGCTTCGACCCCCCGTCGTCCACTCAGGAGAAAGAGGGGATCCAGTGGGAGGCCAAAGACGAGGAGGAGGAAGAGGAGGAGCCAGTGGGCGAGGAAGAGGACGACCACTTGGAGTTTTGCAGAGTGTGTAAAGACGGAGGGGAGCTGCTGTGTTGTGACACCTGTCCGTCTTCCTACCACATCCACTGCCTCAACCCGCCTCTCCCCGAGATCCCCAACGGGGAGTGGTTGTGTCCGCGCTGCATGGTGAGCAAGGCCCGATGCTATTTAACGTCCTTTATGTGAGAAGAAAAAAAGAAATGTCCGCCATCCCTGTGCCTGAGTTTACATGTGTGTACGACCCACATTCTGTGATTTTACAAATATAAAAGTAATACTTTTCTAACATTTAGAGTGAATGTTTTTGAACTGTGCTTATTACGATGATTTAACAAATGAGCACGAATGGGAATGGATGTTTAATTTGGACCTGATTACTGGAAAAGAAGGCGTGTCTAATTTATAGGACGTTCTATTCCTTAAAACAGAGCGTTGACAGTATTTTCTGATTCCTGGACTGATAAAAAACATTTTTTTAAAAAGGTATCCAAAATTCCCTTCTATGAAAACCTGCGACTCAAAAATGAATTGTGAACCCGGCTTTATCCAAAGCTCAGATTTCGGTTATGGAAATATATGCAAATGAGCACACAGTTGATAAGATAATAGCCTTAATGTGACTAATCAATTGGGGAAGTTTCATTGCAATATCCATTAGTAACGCCACCTGAGACTCTGAGGGCGGATGTTTAGGGAGATGGAGGCTCAATCCACCGTCCGCTTCTGGACCCTCGTGTTGACCCTCGCATTGACCCTCATGTTGACCCTCGTGTTGACCCTCGTGTTGACCCTCGTGTTGACCCTCGCGTTGACCCTCATGTTGACCCTCGTGTTGACCCTCACGTTGACCCCAACGATGCACTTCACTTCATTATCACAGCACCTCTCTCTCTCTTTTTGTCTCGCAGTGCCCTCCCCTCAAAGGTAAGGTCCAAAAGATTCTGCACTGGACGTGGGGGGAACCCCCGTTGCCGGCCGAACCGCCCGACGGCCCCGACGGCGAGCCGGCCGATCCGCTGACCGACCCCCCGCTCAAGGGCCGCCCGGAGAGGGAGTTCTTCGTTAAGTGGGCCGGCCTCTCGTACTGGCACTGCTCCTGGGTCAGCGAGCTGCAGGTGAGATACCAGAAGTAGGTCCAACCTCAAATGAACAATCTCGGGCCACGCGGGGAGCCGCAAAGACACAAATCAAACCTTTGATGCACGTTCCTCCAGCCGTTCATCCGTCAGTCTTTAAGAGCGCGTTGTTGTTTCAAAGCGTTCCGGAACTGCAATCACAATTTACGAAGCCGCTCGGAAAGCACCTCAAAGCGAGCTGACATTTCACTCGGCGACTCGTCTGCACAATCCCTTCGTGTTTAGGTTTGGGCCCTCTCGGAGAAGTCGGCCTTTATTTCCGCCAGTTGTCAAATTCATTTTGGAACTGGAAGTAGTTCATCAAAACTCTCAACGGCGTGGAGAGGCGACGCGACGCACTCCAAAAACCTTTTGCCCCCCCGAGGTGCCGCTGAGCCGAAATTGATTTGTTTTTCTTTCTTTCTTCGTTCTTGTCTGCGGGCCGTCGCAGCTGGAGCTGTACCACACGGTCATGTATCGCAACTACCAGCGCAAGAACGACATGGACGAGCCGCCGCCGTTCGACTACGGCTCCGGTGAGGAGGAGCTCAACAACGAGAAGAGGAAGAGCAAAGACCCCCAGTACGCCGCGATGGAGGGGCGCTTCTACCGCTACGGCATCAAACCGGAGTGGATGGTCATGCACCGGATAATCAACCACAGGTGGCTGCTCACACACACACACACACACACACTTGATTTTACGTGTAATAGCACAATAAAGATGGAGGATATTCCTCACAGCGCAGCATATTTCAGAATATGGGGGGAGGGGGGGGGATGCTGTCAGAAAAAAGGGACAAAAGTACATTATTTCCTTCGTGTTTTCCAGATTTTTCCATCCCTCATATGTACGTATTTCAGACAGATTCAGTTCATAGTGCGATCACGAGACACATAATCAAGCATGAAAAGAGTTTCCTCCCTCTGCAAGAAGGACAATAAGTAACTTTTTCTGCCTCTAATATTTGTCACGTCCCAATAAAAACGTCCTTGAAAGAGCTTGAAGGGGAACAATTCGCCAGCCCTTTTATGCGGATATTTAGCAGATTTAGCCGTGCAAGAGGATTTGGCCGGCAGGGACCCATCCGGGTGCCAGTTCTCTGACACCCGGATGTGCATCTTGGTGCATTTAGGCACGGCTCCGTGATAGAAGAACTCAGCTTCCTCGGTCAATTTAGCACCCGCTGAGGTATTTACTGGACATCATTTGTTGGACTTTTACCTTTAAATTAACTTTTGCTCTCGTCTTTTTTTGTTCACGTTTTTTTGCTCTTTCCCGCAGTTTCGATAAGGACGGCGACGTGCATTACCTGATCAAGTGGAGGGACCTGCCCTACGACCAGAGCACCTGGGAGGTGGACGACTTTGACGTCCCCGATTACGACGGCCACAAAGCCTCTTACTGGGACCACAGGTTGGTTAACGGCACGGGCAAGTTTATTTGAACCCTCGCTGCTCTTACATTTCCTTTTAATAGAGTGGGGCGTGAGTCCTTCGGCACAAATAAAGTAGGCATATGCTGCTGTCTCCCCTCTGCCCTGCCCTCTATCTGTGATGCCCCCCTTTTTATCTGCTTGGCTCATCATCTTGCTGCAATTATTTGCCAGGGAGCAAATAGTAGGGGAGGACCAACGCCCCCTGGTGGTGAGGAAAGGAAATAAACTCAAAGAGGACCACCCAAAGAGGGAGGTCCCTCCTGATGCTCCCATCATAGATGTAAGTTGGGATGTTCAGATGCACTTAAATCCACTATTAAAGACTGTATCTTTAATCTTATCCTGTATACATAATTCTAAATGTTTTCTCCTCCGTTCGCCAGCCGACCATCAAGTTTGAGCACCAGCCGTGGTACATTAACGCCACGGGGGGGACGCTGCACCCGTACCAGCTGGAAGGCCTGAACTGGTTGAGGTTCTCCTGGGCTCAGGGCACGGACACCATCCTGGCCGACGAGATGGGCCTCGGCAAGACGGTGCAGACCATCGTGTTTCTCTACTCGCTCTATAAGGAGGTGAGGGTGCAAGAACGCCATCTTTTATACCCGTGTATCCAACGTGCTTACGATACGTGCGCTATTGCAGACTTAGAATGAAACAAGTCTAGAGAAGTGATTGGTACAACCTGTGGTTTATCTTCTACTTCTTCGTCCCTCCTAGGGTCACTCTAAGGGGCCCTACTTGGTGAGCGCGCCCCTCTCCACCATCATCAATTGGGAGAGGGAGTTTGAGTTGTGGGCTCCGGATTTCCACGTGGTGACGTACACCGGAGACAAAGACAGCCGGGCGGTCATCCGGGAGAACGAGTTCACCTGTGAGGACAGCGCGGTGAAATCAGGACGCAAGGTGTTCCGCATGAAGGTACCTCACGCCCACGCGGACACTGTTTTCAAATACCTCGGCGAACCAGAACCAGAGTTTATTCAGACCCGAGACACGACCGAGACGTTGAGAGGTTTAGACCAAGGCTGACGATAACGTGTGGAGCGTGCATTCAAACCAAAAGGCGCTCCTCAGAGTTGATCCGATCAAAAGGATCAGGATTCACCCACAGAAACTCAAACCAAGATTCCTCTTCGCTCGCTCGCTGTGCAAAGGTGAATTTTATGTTTGGGGATTTTCCTTTGAAGAGTGGTCTCGAGTACTACAACACTGGTCCTCGTTGACCTCATCCCCCCCCAGCAGAGGGAGCGCAGACGGCTTGTTTAGTTGAATGTATTGGTCTAGTCTGCCCGACTCATTGATCCATTATCTGACTGAGCTTTCTGCAAGTTAGAATATTTGGCCCTGACCGCAGCTCCGAGTGACGCCGCGTATTGATAAATCCATGGCGCTGTCCGCGGTGCTGAAGTCGTCGCCGGCGGATTTGTGACCGCGCGACGAGCGTGGGGGGGTTGTGTTTGCTAGTCGAGGGTGAACGAAAAGGAACATTTAGAATGAACAAATCACACCTCATGCAGCTTAATATGATAGCAATCACTTAGTTTTCAAGGAATGCCAGAGCAAATATCGCCTCCGCCACATGACCCCCGCGTCTAAACGGGTTCATAATCAGAAGCATTTAGTTGCCCGTTCTTCCTTCCTTGCAGAAAGACACGCCCATCAAGTTCCACGTGCTGCTGACGTCCTATGAGCTGATCACTATCGATCAGGCCGTTCTGGGCTCCATCACATGGGCCTGCCTGGTGGTGGACGAGGCCCACCGGCTGAAGAACAACCAGTCCAAGGTAAACAGGCAGATATGAGGAGGAAATGTTTGTGCATAAACTTATCCACATAAAAAGACGGAGGTAAAATTGGGAGTTTCACACGTCTCTGAGGCCGTGTGTCATACCTCGTACAACGTGTCCTGTCCAGTTTTTCAGAATCCTCAACGGGTACAAGATCTACTACAAGCTGCTGCTCACTGGGACTCCTCTTCAGAACAACTTGGAGGAGCTGTTCCACCTGCTTAACTTCCTCACCCCAGCGCGCTTCAAGTAAGCCCTCCCTCTCTTTATCATTCCCCCGTCTCTCTCTCTCTCTTCTCAGTGTCTGCAAACCGGTGCATCAAATAAGACCCCCCATTCCTTGAATCTATGGGGCTTGAATACAAACTATGCTTTCACTTCTTTCTCTGCGCAGTAACCTGGAAGGCTTCCTGGAGGAGTTCGCCGACATCTCCAAGGAGGACCAGATCAAGAAGCTCCACGACCTGCTCGGCCCTCACATGCTGCGGAGGCTCAAAGCCGACGTCTTCAAGAACATGCCCTCGAAGACGGAGCTGATTGTCAGAGTGGAGCTCAGCCCCATGCAGAAGTAAGCACTGGGAAATAAAAGAAGAAGAAGAAGAAGAAGAAGAAGAAGCGTATTGCTGCTTTTCCGTTCCTTAAAATGTCCCCATTGACACGCAGTAGTTTCTATAAATGCCCGAAAACAATCATGTAACTTCAAAAAGAAAAACCCTGTTTAGGTTGTACCTGTCAGCAGCTAAAAGCACTTTAATATACTTCTAACTTACAACTTTCCAGTAGATGCTGCTGCCATTTTGGCAAATAACATATTTTCACTTTGCAATCGCCTCACATCACATCAGAATATTACACGCACTGCCAGGCTTTCAATCCCCATCTCAAGGAGGCATTTATTTTCTGTGTGCCAAAAGTGACGTGCAATTTCTTTTTTTCTTCAATCTGATTTCTAAACCTGCAGGAAATATTACAAATTTATTTTGACGCGGAACTTTGAGGCGCTGAACTCCAAAGGCGGAGGGAACCAAGTGTCCCTGCTCAACATTATGATGGACCTGAAGAAGTGCTGCAACCACCCCTACCTGTTCCCGGTGGCGGCTGTGGTAAGGCATGCCGTGTTAATAAGCACGGTTTAATATTTCATCTCCATAAATCTTGCATAATGAAGTCGAAAGACAACAAGCTGGATCTCTCGGCTTAAAGACCCTATTTATATTCATTTATTTATAAATGCATTCATATAAATTTCCAGTTGATGCCTGGCTTTATTTGATGATTTTATTGTACATCTTTTTTTGCAGGAAGCTCCCGTGTTGCCCAACGGCTCGTACGATGGAAACCAGCTGGTGAAGTCCTCAGGAAAACTGACGCTGCTTCAGAAAATGCTGAAGCAGCTCAAAGACGAAGGACACAGAGTTCTCATTTTCTCTCAGGTAGCGGTCGGATAAATGTGGAAACCCAACCAATGCGTGTTTTATCCACATTCCAATGCCACGTGGTTATATATACCAGACGTCTACTCAAATATCATTTTTGGAGTGTTCTGCGTTTTTTTCTCTCCAGATGACAAAGATGTTGGATCTGCTTGAAGATTTCATGGAGTTCGAGGGTTATAAATATGAACGTATTGATGGAGGGATCACCGGAGGCCTCAGGCAGGAGGCCATTGACCGCTTCAATGGTGAGTCAGTGGACGGCTGCTCTTCCTCCGCTCTTCACCCCATCACACACAAACCGAACCCTCGGCCCTGTTGTCTCATTGCGTCTCCTCCGCAGCACCGGGCGCTCAGCAGTTCTGCTTCTTGCTCTCGACGCGAGCCGGAGGTCTCGGCATCAACCTGGCGAGCGCCGACACCGTCGTCATCTACGACTCGGACTGGAATCCTCACAACGACATCCAAGTACGGGAGTCCTTTGCCGAGACTCGCGCGCCTTCTTGCACGACCCCGATGCTGCGTTCGAGGCGACTCGGGAGTGTCGGGATTCTTCCCAGTTGAACTTTTTTTACGACGCCAAACATAAACAAAAAACACACTTTTTTTTAACGTTTTCACCGGATAACTCTCACGCAGAGAAGATAACTTCCTCTCCCCAGCTAAGTATTAAATGTACATGCAGAGCAGGTTTACTGTATTATTTTTAATTAAATACAGGCAAAGAAATACTAAATCTGGCCTTTTAGTTGATGGTTTACTATTACAATGTGCGCTTCCTTTGCTGTGGGACGTCAGACAACTGGGTCTTCTTGAACTTTCTCTCACAGGAGGTCAGAAGCGTTCGAGTCCCGAGTCGTCCTGATCGCAGCATCATAGTCGTGCGGATGCTTTTGTTCGTTTCAGCTGTTCTCTCCTACGTCCTCCGCTGTAACCCCACCGTTGACCCCTCTCTCCCTTCCCCCAGGCTTTTAGCAGAGCCCATCGTATCGGCCAAAACAGGAAGGTGATGATCTATCGCTTCGTGACGCGTGGCTCGGTGGAGGAGCGGATCACCCAGGTGGCGAAGAGGAAGATGATGCTCACCCACCTGGTGGTGCGGCCCGGCCTCGGCTCCAAAACGGGCTCCATGTCCAAACAGGAGCTGGACGACATCCTCAAGTTCGGCACCGAGGAGCTCTTCAAAGGCGAGATGGAAGCGGCGCGAGCCATGGGTAGGTCCACGCGCCGCCTCTTTAGCCCCCCCCTGTGTGCGAAGGTCATCCGCTGAGAGCTTTTTTTTTTCGCCGTAAAAAAACAGGTGACAGCAAAGAGGGGGAGGAGGGCAACGTGATTCACTACGACGACGACGCCATCTCCAAGCTGCTGGACCGCGACCGCGACGCCACCGAGGACACGGAGATCCAGAACATGAACGAGTACCTGAGCTCCTTCAAGGTGGCTCAGTACGTGGTGAAAGAAGAGGAAGGAGAGGTGAGGGTGGAGCCGTGTTGCGCAACAAGCAGGAAAAAAAAATCAGCGTCACTTTTTTTTGGGGGGGGGAAAAGATGATTTTTAAACAGTGATGCGGTGCGGCCGGGGACATTGTAAGAGGTGTCATTTGGACAAATTTTCATTTTGCTTGTGTGAGGCCCGGAGGACACACACACACACACACACACACACACACACAAAGCTGGATGTAATGTTTGTCTGCCGTCTCACAATTGGCCCACCGGGGTACTACCCGAGCCTCGTAACTCGGTGCCTTGCTACCTCCGGTGTCGGCACATTAAAACATAATTACACAATTAAATATTGACACAAAGGCATTTAGAAAAAAGCAACTAGTTGATATGTAAAAATCAAATGAAATAAAACCATTTATTCGTATTAAATATTTGTGTTGAAAATTTTCCGACACCATAACCATTTAATTTATGACGCACCTCGTGCATCTGATTTTTTTATCTTCCGGTTCCAACTGATTCACGAATAAGTTTTAGGATAAAAAAAAAAAAGCTCTTTTATTTTATTCGCCACAGTCACGCAGCGTTATATATTTAATATCTTCTCTCTTTTACATCGGACTAAATATCACCGTTGTCCGTGTGCAGGAGGAGGAGGTGGAGCGGGAGATCATCAAGCAGGAGGAGAACGTGGACCCGGACTACTGGGAGAAGCTCCTCCGGCACCACTACGAGCAGCAGCAGGAGGACCTGGCCCGCAACCTCGGCAAAGGCAAACGCATCCGGAAGCAGGTCAACTACAACGACACCACCCAGGAGGACCAAGGTAGGCCCGGGTCCTCACGAGACTCCTTTCAAACGCGTTGTCCTTTAGAGCGGTGGTTCTCAAATGGGGGGGAGGGGGGGGACTTGTACCCCTGGGGGGACGTGAAGGCACTCCAGGAGGTACGTGAGGTTTTTTATTTTTGTTGTATATTTAAAATTAGCATCAATTCCTAAATTCTTGAAAAAAATGGTTATTTAATACATATTCGATAAAATATAAGTGTAAGTTAATAAACTGCATTTTATATATTCTATATTAAATCAGACACTGATAACACAGCACTGTGTATTAGATTTGAACCTAATCTAATCCTAACCAAATCTAAACCTAAACTACAATGCATGTTTTGATATTTGGGTTGAGTCCATAAAACACTATGTATTACATTTTAACCTAATCTAATCTAATCCTAACCTAAACCTAAACCTAAACCACAATGCATGTTTTGATATTTGGGTCCAAAAGGTTGAGAACAACTGCTTTAGAGGAGCATTTAGAGGGACTTTATTATCAATAAGTGTGTTTTCTTTAGTCGTGTGAGTCGTTTATGTATCGAGGTCCTCCTCCGCCATGTTTCTACCAGCAGCATACAATCCAAACACTAGATAGGGACATCCGCCTTTTGTTGTTGTTGGTGTTTTCGCGTCAGCCACCGTAGTTACCCGACACACTCGTCACGCGGGAGACGTTTCAAATCTGCAACATCGCCATGACGCTGGCAGTGACCTGTCAATCACAATGCAGCCCCGCCCTAAAGCATACCCTGCTTTATGGTTAATTTGACTACGGGACCATAATTTACTAAATGAACATCGCGCTGTATTGAAGAAGACTTGAAACTAGAGATAGAGACCAAAAACTCATGTTTACAATGTTTACTGAGGGAATAAATCAAGAGAGAAGTAGAGTCATTGTATATAGACTTCTATACAACCAGAGGAGTCGCCCCCTGGTGGTCAGGAGAGAGACGGCAGCTTTAACACATGAAGCATAGACTTCTATACAACCAAAGGAGTCGCCCCCTGGTGGTCAGGAGAGAGACGGCAGCTTTAACACATGTAGCATAGACTTCTATACAACCAGAGGAGTCGCCCCCTGGTGGTCAGGAGAGAGACGGCAGCTTTAACACATGAAGCATAGACTTCTATACAACCAGAGGAGTCGCCCCCTGGTGGTCAGGAGAGAGAGAATGCAGCTTTAACACGGCAGCTTTAACACATGAAGCATAGACTTCTATACAACCAGAGGAGTCGCCCCCTGGTGGTCAGGAGAGAGAGAATGCAGCTTTAACACGTGAAGCATAGACTTCTATACAACCAGAGGAGTCGCCCCATGGTGGTCAGGAGAGAGACGGCAGCTTTAACACATGAAGCATAGACTTCTATACAACCAGAGGAGTCGCCCCCTGGTGGTCAGGAGAGAGACGGCAGCTTTAACACATGAAGCATAGACTTCTATACAACCAGAGGAGTCGCCCCCTGGTGGTCAGGAGAGAGAATGCAGCTTCAACACATGAAGCATAGACTTCTATACAACCAGAGGAGCCGCCCCCTGGTGGTCAGGAGAGAGAGAATGCAGCTTTCAGCCATAATGAAGGCACACTCGCTTGGTTAAAACAACACCGTAGCTAAATAAGTAAAGAATGTTAACTTCTATTATGAGGAAAGCTGCCGGCGTCGTGGACGTGTTTCTGTATTATGTTTACGATAACATTGCACGGACCAGCGTAACGCTCTCTCTGCCGGCTTCAGTGCAGGTCAACAACATCTAACTTCACAACCCAGTCGGCCAATCCAAGAACAGAACCGTGCCTCTCACCCCTCACGGGCCCGGGCTTCATTATTGAGCTAATTTAATAACGTGGGCGTCTCAGCTCAGGCGCAGAACAGCACATGAATTAATCTCTTGTGTTAATTAAATCGTCTCGGGTTGTAAGTCTCAACAAGAGCTGTTGACCTCCATTAAAAGTGTGTTACACTGGCCTCCAGCTCCCTCGTATCTCAAGCACGTATATAGTTTTTTAAAGCGGGTTTTTGAAGGGCTTCTTTTGTCACAGTTCAACTAATCTATTGCAGCGACATGCATCCGCTAGTCAAGAGGTCTGTTTTCCACAGTTCAACAGCAGTTGACTGCGAGAGCGCGTAAAGATTTCAAAGCCCGCCACAGCTCAGAGTCTGGCAGAGGAGGCAACCCTCACCTCACATCCAGATGGGTATGTGCATGCCGAAGCTGCAGAGTGGTCTGTAGTAATCTGCAGTGCCGTGGCGCCCCCAGGTGGCCGCCGTCGGTAGCGATCGCAATGTGCTGTTTCTGTGTGATGTGAGTGGCAGAATGATCTTTCAGACAATCAGTCGGAGTACTCTGTGGGGTCCGAGGACGAGGACGAAGATTTCGAGGAGAGGCCTGAAGGTAGGCAGCAAAAAAAAAATTAAAATCTAAAAAAAATAAAATAAAATGCTCACCACAACACAACTCAGTATAGATTCCCCCTTTCGTCACACAAGTTCATTTGAATCAAACTGTGCCCGCGTGGTAAGACACTGGAGAGAGAGGCGCGTGTCATAATAACTATTTTATCTTTTTTATTATTTTTTTTATAGGTGGACGCAGACAGTCTCGCCGGCAGATGAAGAACGAGAAAGACAAACCTCTGCCGCCCTTACTGGCACGGGTCGGGGGCAGTATTGAGGTATGACGACCCCCCCCCCCTCATTCTTCATTCTGTAAATTGTACAATTATGGGGGATAATCTGGGGATAAGTAACCGACTTGGAGAGTGTACCTTGAAGCTCATCCTGTGCAATCGTCTGTGTAACAGAATTATGACTTTTGCAATCAGTGTCGTTGACCCGTAGAGCGCCAATGACACGCCGTCTCATGCCGTTTCTTCTCATCGCAAGGTCCTGGGGTTCAATGCCCGCCAGAGGAAAGCCTTCCTCAATGCCATCATGCGCTGGGGAATGCCCCCTCAGGATGCCTTCAACTCCCATTGGCTGGTTCGAGACCTGAGAGGGAAGAGTGAGCGCGAGTTCAGGTAACTCGAAAACTCAAATTATATATATATATATATATATATATATATATTTTCACACAGCGCTTGCCCGCCGCCATCCAGTGAAGAGGTGGCTCTGGGCTGTTTGATTTGCATTTAATTGGTGAGCCCGGGGCAAAGCTGCAGAACGCTCATATTAAGTTTGCAAAGGTTGGACTTTCCAGTTTCACGGGTTACTTCACTTTGGAAAGCGCCAGAGCCAAACATTACACGAGTAGATACTCAAGGAGGAACAAGTAGCCCACAGTTGTGTTTGGTGCATTAAAGCACATGCACTTAAACACTACTATCACTGCTATGGCTCCTGTGATTAGCATACTGCAGGTACAAGTACTACTACTACTGATGATGCTGCCTTTACTAATAAAGCTGGATTCGTACACCGCGGTGTTAATGAGGGGTTATTAGTACTACTGCTATTAATGTTGTGATTGCTATGATTATTCAACTGCTATCAGCACAAAATAAATTGCCTTTGGATTCACGTGCACACTGGCCCTTTTTTTATTCCATTATCACAGTGCATACGTTATTGAATCAAAACTATTTTAAATAGACTTGCCGGCTATTTGCATTCAGCATACGACCTCGAGAGAAGCAAAAGATTTCAACGACTCAACAATGGCTTCATGCATGTGCAATTATTATTGATTGTGGTGTACGGTAGGAATGACACTCTTGTTATTGTTGAGTATTTTAATTATGACACTATTACTACCATTCCGGCTATTAATATGACTCCTAGAACTACATCTACTACTGTAATCTTTCCATATTAATTACTACTTGTCAGATAATAATATTAATAATAATAATAATACATTTATTTATATAGCACCTTTAAAAACAGAGATTACAAAGTGCTCTACATATAAGCAAGGTAAAAACAACATCAATGCAAGTAAACATTTCAGAAAATACATGAGGCAATGAACACAATAGAGGAATAGAAAATTACAAATACAAAATAAAGCAGAACAGACAAACTAAAATAGGGGAAACTGCATAAAAGGACGACATCACTTAAAAGCAGTTCTATAAAAATGGGTTTTAAGAAGTGATTTAAAAGAAGCTACTGATTCTGCTAGTCTTATCCCCGCAGGTAGGTCGTTCCAAAGTCGAGGGGCTCTGATGGCAAAAGCACGGTCACCCTTTGATTTAAGCCTCGACTTTGGAACGGCCAGAAGGGCCTTGAAGGGCCTTGAAGGGCCTTGAAGGGCCCCACCGGAGGATCTAAGGCTGCGAGCTGGCTCATATGGGGCTAACATTTCAATGATGTAGCTTGGGGCCAGACCCAGGCGTGCTTTAAAAGTGAGCAGCAAAATCTTAAAATCAATTCTAAAACTAACAGGGAGCCAGTGGAGAGGCCAGGACTGGAGTCATGTGAAGCCGTCTGTTAGAGGCCAGGACTGGAGTCATGTGATGCCGTCTGTTAGAGGCCAGGACTGGAGTCATGTGAAGCCGTCTGTTAGAGGCCAGGACTGGAGTCATGTGAAGCCGTCTGTTAGAGGCCAGGACTGGAGTCATGTGATGCCGTCTGTTAGAGGCCAGGACTGGAGTCATGTGAAGCCGTCTGTTAGAGGCCAGGACTGGAGTCATGTGATGCCGTCTGTTAGAGGCCAGGACTGGAGTCATGTGATGCCGTCTGTTAGAGGCCAGGTGTTATTGTTTCCATTTTCTTTCCTTTCTCCTACAGTCTCTTTTAAGTTCTTTGGTGGATTTATTTAGCCAGGGCTGTGGTGTTCTGTTTAACTTGTTGACCTTGTAGGGGGCAACAGAGTCCAGGACAGTGTGACAGGTGTGATTAAAAAGAGAGACCAGCTCCTCAGTATCAGAATGTGGATTAAAAGCAGTTAAAGAAGCAGCAGTAAAACACTCTGAAAATTTGCTAGCAGACATAGAATTAAAAACCCGGCAACGGGAGGTGTACTGTGTGGGAAGTTGGGATAAAACCACACTGAATAAAATTGCTGTGTGATCAGACACATCCTTAATTTTATCTTTTTTTTATTACCTTAATTAGATCACCACATGACAGCTCTAATTACAGCTAAACACTATCAGACAATTACTGATAGTCCTCATTTTAAAACTAAGACTGCTTCTGCTACTTGTGGGTTAGTGTGACACGATGTTATATCAAACATAAAAAAAAAAACTACAACACCTATACAAAATGAAAAGAAAACCACTAGAAAATAATTCATACATTATACTTCTTTCTATGTACTTTTAAAAAAAAAGTGCTTCCTCTACGAGTGCCTTTTAACATACGCCGTTAGTGCTGGTAGCCACAGAGGAGTCACCCGTTGTGCTTGTTTCCCCCGTCAGGGCCTACGTGTCTCTGTTCATGAGACATCTCTGTGAGCCGGGCGCAGACGGAGCCGAGACCTTCGCCGATGGAGTCCCACGTGAGGGTCTGTCCCGTCAGCACGTTCTCACCAGGATCGGCGTCATGTCCCTTGTCAGGAAAAAGGTAAACCGGTGATGCGGCCGTCTTCTGGAGCGCTGTGAGATTAGAGAAAGTAGGTCATCGTCTCTGGAGTTTGAGCTTCAGCTTTACAAGTTTGTGTGTAAAGTCCAAGAAATGTTTTTAGTAAATTGCAGTTTCGAACTCGGGTTGCAACGTGAAAACTTCATAAATGTGTTTTGTAAATTGGTTGCGCGGAAACGTTTGTGCCGCCGGCCAATCAAAAGCAGTCAACGATGCAAACAGGAAGTCACTGTAGAATCACGAACTGTAGCATATGACGCTAACGGCTAAGCGACGTATTAAACATAACTACTAATCCTTTGTAAATGTAGGAATGAGTACGATGGAGTTCTTCCTCACCCCCGAGTTGAGGAAAGTAAGCCATCGTATGTAAGAATAGAAGAACATTTTATCACAGTTGTCCCGATTCCCTTTTTTACTTCTTTTTCTTTGTTAGGTGCAAGAGTTCGAGCATGTTAATGGCAAGCTGAGTTCCCCAGATCTGATTCCCATCGGCATGGAGCTGAAGAAGCTGACTGAGAGTTTATCTTCTGACCCCAACACCCCCGTGCCAGCCAGCCCCGTCGCTACGCAGCCGGGCACGCCCGTCCCACCAGGTCAGAGCGGCGTGTCGGTGCTCATCACGGTTTCCTTTTTAGGTGATGGACTTCAAAGTTTGAGTTGTTGTTGTTGTTGTTTTCTGGACTGCAGAGAAGACCGAGTCTCTCTTGGGTACCACTGAAGACAAGGAGACCACAGAGCTAGACAGCAAGAAGCCGTCAGAGCAGGACGTGAGTCTTTATCTTTTCTGACGCTCTCCATCACTGTCATTCTGTTGCCCTGTGTTGTCTCATCCATCCTCTCTTCACCGACACTCATCTCATCATCCTCAGAGGACGCTTCTGTCGAAACCTAGACCCCCTTTCAACTCGTCTCTCTACCAACTTCTTCCTCTTTCTCCTCCCTCTTTTTTCCCCACGTCGGTTTCTTCTATTTTTTTCTCCTCGCCAGTCCTCCGGTGCGGAGCAGCCGGCATCCGTACCGGAGAAGGCGTCCGACGGCGAGGAGAGCAAGGCCGGCTCGGAGGAGAAAACGGCAGCTGAGAGGGACCGAACCGAGTCGCCCTCTGCGAAGGCCGAGCCGCCCGCCAACTCAAAGGAGTCCGCTTTGAAACCGACAGAACTACCGTCCAGTCAAACCTCTCCTCAAGGTCAGTGGTGCATGATGATGTGCTTAAAAAAAAATGGTCTGCAAGGTTGTTCTTTCTTTAATTGAGTCTTTTTCTTTGTTATCCACAGCGGACCCCTGCAAAGAAACAGAGAAGTCCTCAGAAAAAGGGGATACTGAATCCCCTCTGGCAAAAACTGAAGACAAGGAAAATAAGCCAGGTACACATGCTACGAATCCTTTTTTTTTAACGCAAAAAGGAATCTTTAGTGGTCGTCCATCATATAGATATATGTCTGCTCTGTCGTTTTTACGGAGCTGTTGCAGACGATTTGAAGAGTGAAGATGCATTAGAGGGTCGATTGAACGGAGACAAAGACACTTTGGACGAGATGGACGAGAGCAGGAAGGAGGACAAAAACGGATACAAAACCAAGTTCATGTTTAATATCGCCGACGGAGGCTTTACGGGTAAGAAAAAGACTTTTTGCTTTTCATCCTTCGCCCCACAAATAAATAAAAAAACGTCACCTGCAGCAACAGCTCGTATATATGAAGGGGAGGAACGAAACAGAGCTGTTGAGACTAGTGTCTGAAGTGACAGCAGAGAGACGCGACTGTTGCGATGCTTCTCAGAGAGACAGAGGAACACACTGCGAGAACAATGAAACAAATGCCAGGAGACGTATGACGGCACTGGGAAAATAAATGGGTATAAACCCCTCCGTTTAAATGTCTAAACACCCGTTTCCAGCTCGCTAGACTAAAAGAACAGCGTTGAACTCCTTCCCGTCGGCATGTTGTGTTTGGCTCCTTACTAATTCCCTTGTTTCCCGAAACACAACTTTGTCCCGCTACAGGTTGTTTATCTCAGGCGATGAAAACAGCTGTGTTTTGTCATGAATCTTGTTTGTGTTGTTAATGGGCTCTTGCTTCTCTTAATGTGCTGGAAAACATCAGTCTGTGTGTGTGTGTGTGTGTGTGTCAGTTCACACAACCCCTTTTTGTCTTTGTCCTTTTTTTTCTTTTTTCTCTTCTCCCGCCGGCAGAGTTGCACACCTTGTGGCAAACGGAGGAGCGAGCGGCGCTGTCTTCTGGAAAGATGCACGACATCTGGCACCGGCGCCACGATTACTGGCTCTTAGCCGGCATCGTAACGTATCCTTCAACAGATGTAGCTCGGCATCTGGCAAAGTCTTGTAATTACTTATGATCGAGTGGGGGGGGGAAGGGGCGAGGAGCGACACAGATAAATCTTTAGTTTTTATTTGAGGAATCTTTTTTCTTTTTTCTTTTTTACGAGGCTCCACGGCCGCCAATTCGTTTTTCCCCCTTTGACCTTGAACCTTCAGACACGGCTACGCTCGTTGGCAAGACATCCAGAACGACCCGCGTTACGCTATTCTGAATGAGCCCTTCAAGACGGAGATACACAAGGGCAACTACCTGGAGATGAAGAACAAGTTCCTGGCTCGGCGCTTCAAGGCAAATCCCCGAGTCTCCCTAATTAAAAATGACTACCGAAGGCTGAAATAATTCACGGATTTAAGGATTTGTTTTTTTTATCCGAAAGGCAAACTGAAACACTCTCTCTCTCTCTCTAGTTGTTGGAGCAGGCTCTGGTGATCGAGGAGCAGCTGAGGCGGGCGGCCTACCTGAACATGACCCAGGATCCCAGCCACCCGGCCATGGCTCTCAACACTCGCTTCTCTGAGGTGGAATGTCTCGCCGAGTCCCACCAGCACCTGTCCAAGGAGTCGCTGGCCGGGAACAAACCTGCCAACGCCGTGCTGCACAAAGGTCTGTGGGCCACGTTCAAAAATAGCAACGGGCATAATTATCTGAATTTCTGCCTCACCTGGTACACTCGGGGGAACAAGTAATCCTGCACCAATGACATTGAAAGGGCAGAAATACTGATGTGAATGTTTGTCGAGAACGATGTCATTGCTGGCAGATGCATGAAACATTCATTACAGAGGCAAGGACACTTTATTTATAGTTTATTATTTCGCTGTTGCTGTATTCAGAAAAAACGACGATACATTAAAAACTTTTTTCGGGTTTTCTCTTCATTTCATTTTAACGAGGGGAAAAAAGAAAGAAAAAAATCAATACAGTGCGGTGATTTGCGGCCGGAGCACTGCAAACATGTCAAATATCAAGTCTTCTCGTGTAGCGGAATCATTAAAGACGTTTTTTTTATTAAAAAATAAGTGGAAGAACGTGCGCGTGCACAAAGAAAATTTATAATGCCAAAATCGACCCACGTAGAGAATTCTTTTTTAACATGTTTAATTTATCTCTTTGTTTCAGCCTCGAGGATTTTCTTTGTGCGGCACGTCAATATATATTTTGTCACGTACTTTTCACACATATTTGTACACTTTTCCTTCTTTCGACATCAAAGTAGATTTATGACCAACAAACAAAAGGCACCAACCACTCAAGTTGTGATTTATATATTTATGAAAAACAACAACGCACCAAGGTGGCAAACATTATAACCTATTATTATTATTACTTTATTATTAGACATCCAACATTTCAAGGAGAGCATTTTCACATTTTTTTCGTGTTGTCAATTCGTCACGTGCGTTGTTTCGAGACACGGCGGAACTAAAATGACCCTATTTCAATTGAAAGCATCTATCCAGACGGTAAATGGTGCGTGAAGACGTTTCCATCCGACAGGCAGCCAGCAAAAGACCCCGTTTGACACAGTGGCTTCATTTTGAGTTAATTTGACTCGTGTTGACAGCGATTAGTGGGATGGAAGTTTGGGAAGAGGCCAAAAGACTGAAATAAAACGGAGGGCGTTAAAGTGTTTGAAAATGTTGTTGTCTGTGACCCTTATTGATTCATCTGTTAGTGGGAAAAATTGTTATGGCATTTAGTTCCTGGCAGTTGTTAATTTCAGGCTCTGGATCACACATTTAATTTACTTTTTCTTTTTTGTTTTCCCAAAAAATTATTTGAGGTTATTTACACTTTTTTAAAAAAATTTAAGAAAAAAATTGAAAGAAAAAAAATGATATTTTTCCTCACAAAATTATACCGCATGTGCAGGCTTTAAATAACTTTTTTTTTCTAATATGGTGTGTGTGTGTGTGTGTGAGTGTGTGTGTGTGTGTGAGTGAGAGTGTGTGTGAGTGTGTTTGTGTGTGTGTGTGTGTGTGTGAGAGTGTGTGTGTGTATGAGTGTGTGTGTGTGTGTGTGTGTAGCCTCTTAGGGCTCAAATGCAGCATTCATCTTTTTCTAAGTACAGCAAAAAGGGTGGTCCTCACTCCCAATGTGAACTGTCTTGGTCCTCACTTCCAAGTTTATGCAGGAACGTGTGTGTGTGTGTGTGTGTGTGTGTGTGTGTGTGTGTGTGCTCTCGCAGTGCTGAACCAGCTGGAGGAGCTTCTGAGTGACATGAAAGCCGACGTGACCCGACTGCCCAACATGCTGTCCCGGATCCCGCCGGTGTCGGGCCGCCTGCAGATGTCCGAGAGGAGCATCCTGAGCCGCCTCACCAGCCGGGGGAGCGAGCCCCCGCCGCAGCAGGTGAGGAGCGACGCGGTGGTCCAGAGGGTCGGAAAAAAAAATAATCTTAATTTCATGTTACTTTCATCTCTCCGGCACCGGCTCGCCAGAGTCATACGCGCGATCATCTTCTTTTTTTTTCTTCTTTTTTTAAAGCGATTGCTGTGCCAACTCATGTCGTAACCAGGGAAACGGTCGGCAATCTCACTCGCTCTTCTAGTTTTTTTTCTTGTTTTTTTCTTACTTTACCACCGCAGGATGAAAACCTGCAATGGACTAAAACCTGCTGTCACTGTCCTCATAGATCGTTCTCTTGTTATTATTATTATTATTAGATTAGATTTTTGCTTAATTCATCCCCAGGATCCCCACATTTCTTGAAGCAGCACCAAAACATTTTTTACAAATATACAATAAAATAAAAAATAAAAAATAAAATAGCAGGGCATATTACATTTAAGAATTTAAAATAATAAAGGAAATGAAAAATAAAATTAAAATTAAAGTGTAAAAATTAAAGTGTACACAGTGTATAAAGTGACAGATATGTATCTGTCCTATTATTGTTATTATTATTATTATTTCGTGCAGCGGCGTAACTAATGTTTGATTCCCAGCCTTTTAGCCAGGGGGGGTTCGGCTGCTCCCAGATGTACAGCGGCGGCTTTGGTGGAGGATTCAGAGGACCGGGTGGCCAGCCCATAGTCAACTACAGTCAGATGCCTCTGGGGCCCTACGTCAGCGGTAAGCAAATCCACGTTTACAGTAAGACGTTGATACTGTTGTGCAACTTAAATTCATACTACTCGCTAATTGAAATGAAGCCGTCAGCCGATGTGAATAAATGGTTTTTTTAAGAGGGCATTTCCAAGAAGTTGCACACAAAAATTGATAGATGAGAATGTGGATGGTTTGCTAAATTGAAGAAAGAAAAAAAAAGACAACTTTAGCTTGTCGGCATGTGTTGATCTTTTCTGTTTGCAATGAATCTAAAACACAGAGAAAGCCAGACAGGCCATGCAACACCAGCATTCAGACATTGTTTTGAACAAGCCCCCCTGGTGAGCCAAACTTATTTGAGTAATAATTCCAATTCCTTTTGTTTTCTCTTCCAAACTGTCCTATCTATCACAGCTAACAGACCGACGTCCTTATTCAACTTTGACCTATCTTACTTACCTTAGTTGCACACACAATGAGGGTTTGCAGACGTTTTGGGTATGCTCACTTTCAGTTTTGTTTTTTCCTAATAAGATTCTGAAGTTACTGTGCTTGTGTTCTGCTTGAAAAACCACTGAATGAAAACATTTTTTTCACGTGTCATAATAATTCTCACTGCAAAAATATCAAAATGTCTGTTGGAATGAAACAACCTCTCTCCTCTTCAGTGTCCTCCAATGGCCCTCCACCCCCCACAAGCCATCTGGACAAGAAGTCACTTGACTCCTTGAGAGACGTGGCTACGCCCGACCTCAAATCAGGCAAACCTAGTGACGTCATCTGTATTGAGGACTAGGCCAGCTCTGTAAAACTCACCTGAGGTTAGAAACTCCCGGGGGGTGATGGAACCCGGCGTGGATGACGGCCCCGCCCATCTCTTCTGCCACATCCTCCCGACTTCTGATCTAACTTTTCTTTTGTCTTTTTTTTCTTAACGCAGACGTATCTATCTTAACAATTGCACTTTTATCTTTCGAAAGGATCCCCCACAGAAGTATTTTAGTAGATGTTTGCTTTTTGTTAACCTGTTCTGGGGAGCTAAGGGGATTAGGATGGGGGTTGGGGGGGGGGGCTTTTACCTGAAATAGGATTTTTTTATTTTCAGCCTCGCGTTGGCACAACGATGAGTTTCCAATGCTCTTCATCGGGGCTCATTCTAATCTTGGAATGTGTGTTTTGTTGGCACCAGCCTCGACTTTTTCCCCCCTCCCCCCCCCCCGTTGCTTTTCATCATTCTGCCTACTCACTGTACACTGTGACTGTGCCCCCCCCACTGGAGCTCGTTTCCCCCGCGAGCTAAGGTCATAGTTTGATGGGATGATCCTTTTCTTTTTGTTTTTTCCAAGGGCCAATATTGTTACTTTAAATTAATATTTTTGTTTTTGTCATTCATGTAGTAACCAGTGGATAACAATATTTGATTTTGAAAGCATCAAAAACTCATATCATGTATGCAGTAGCTGGACACAGTCTGTCTGAATCCTCTAAAGACTGCCCCCCGCTGGTCAATTGGAGAAAGTGATGTCCAGGAAAAAAACCTGCAGCTCCAGTAACCTGCTAAGGAGGGGGGGGGTTGGCTTCTTGTACTGTATATACTCAGAGACTGCTGTTTATTTTACCCCACATAGGTCTACTCATAGTGAAAATACGTAAAACACACACACACACACACACGCGCGCGGAGGAAATCAGAAGCCCGGCTCGGCGTCGCACGGGAGGATCGAGCGGAGACGAGATGAGCTGCGGGAGTCTCAAAAATGATTATAAAAAACGCATTTCAGGAGAAGTATTTCTGTGTATGGTACAATATTTGTGATTCTTATTATATCTGAATGTTAGTAGTGGCTGTAGAGCTTAACCCTGGGGCCGTGTGACCAGTGGGACTGCACTATAAACAGGAGCTCACCTGGCCTCCATCCACATGCAGGGCTTCAATGTTCAGGCCCAAGAGTCCTGAGTGGAGAGAGTGGTTGTTTTTCCTACTCTTACTTACATCGCGGGGACTTTCCCCCTGCTCCCTTTCATTGTTAGAGCTGAATAAGAAACATGATGTGCTCATAGCGCGATGTCACTTTAAGTCTAGTATCTGTCGCAAAATGAGCTTTTTTTGCTTCTCTTTATGTTAAGGTACGTTAAATTGCATTTGGTCACTTGGTGCCATTAAAGATGATTAGAGGAGACGAGTATGATTTGTGCATTTTTACTCCACACCTGCTGGGAATGTCCTCTGCGTATCAGAGTGTCGCACAGCATCGTCTCTTTGGACGTCCAGTCTCCTCATGTTGCGCTCTGGGCTCTTTCGAGAGAGAGAGTGTGTGTTGCTGCCTACTGCTTTAACCTGGTGTGAAGACGCGTCCGCATGATATATAGCCACATATGTTGTCCGTCTCATCTACGACTCTTATGTGCTAAAGTGGCGGTCCACCACGTGAAACGGTTGTTTTATAAATTGAAGATTACTATATTTCCTTTCTTTTTTCTTTTCTTTTTTTTTAACGAAGGCATCGACTCAAAGTGCAAATTTGTTATTGACCATGTGTTATGTTTTATTTGTTGTAATTTTTTTTCAAAGACGAGTGGCATTACCTGTTTGTATCGTTATCGCCACTGACGGCACTTATTTGACTTTTTTGGGGACGACGATTGTGATTGGACGAATCTGAAACTGAAGAGGTCGTGTTGTACAGAGTTGGTGAGCGTATTTTTCTTACTCTCCTTTTGCAAAACTTCAAATGGTAGTCCCGAGGTGCTCTCTTCCTGACCCCCCCCCCCCCCCCCAACCTCTCTCACATCATGTCTCAGACCACGTGCTTTAACTTGAAAAACATCATCGGACTGATTTATTTTTTAAAAAGCTGCCATTAAAATAACCCTTGAAGCGTTTCTTCCCCCCCCCCCCCCGCGCTCTTCTCTTCGTATTTTTGCCGTTTTGTTCGCCGTGTTTCTGTTCGTGCCATCGATTACTTGACCGTGACATGTATTAGGGTTTGCTCGACAGATAGAACCTCAGAAACATGTAAATACTTGAAAGATTTTCCTTCTTTTTTTTTCCAGAGATGAGTCCATCTCGTACAGATTTATGTATCAAACTGAAAGAGAAAAAAAAAAAAAGAGAAGGAGATGAATGTCTGCCGTAGAACTGCAGAGTGCACCGTACGTGCTCATTAATCAAAATCATGTGTGTGTCCCCCCCCCCCCCCCCCTGTTTTTCACGCTCTGGAGCGACGACGCCACGAGACAAACGTCGAAAAACACACGACACTCCGATGAAATGCAATCAAACTGAAGTCGGTATGAATGTAATGTCTGTTAGAAGAAGAAGAAGAAAAAAAAAAAGGCTTCAGTCTAATATTATAAATATGTTAACAATGTATGTACATGCTTATTAACATGGCTTCAAAAGCTACCAAAAGACCCTGAGAAAAGGCACCTTTGTTGCAGCGAATGCACAGCATGTGAAGCGTTTTGACGGTTCACTTGGGGGGGGGGGGGGGGGGGTATCTAGCATTTACAGACAATGAGCTCAAAAAGCTGTGTTAATGGTTCTGATATTTGTGCTGTATAGCATTTGAATGAAAAAAAAAAAGAAAAGTGAATTGTCATCTTTTTATTTGTATTCTGTGTATTTGTTCAATGTGTTTTAATAAATCTTCTGGACAACAAAGCGACACTGTGTGATTGTCTCTGGCGGAGGATTCGCCTTCGTTGAAACGTGACCTCGTCGCAAACTGCACGAGCCAGCATTGTTGTTAAATGTGATTAGAGGTCGGAAATGGAATCGGAGGCCGAGAACTCCAGAGAAGACGAAGAAAGACAAAAGTTTGAGAGACTCAATCTCAAAAACCTGATTATGCCGCCACAGCACAAACTCATCTTTCCTTTCCAGATGTGTGACGGCGGCCTGCACGACCTGGGCTACCTGGTTTTATGTTTCCCCCCCCATGTCCATTGTTTTATATGAGCTCGATGTTTTTGTTCATGAATTGATTATGTTTGCGTTTAGGCTCCGAGACATAATTTCCCCCTCGGCACAGTAAAGTAAAAACAAAATTGATGATCTGAGGTAGCTGCTGTGTAACTAAATAATTGACCCAATGAGAAATTAACCAGGCAGCAATCAAATGATGATTAAAAAAAATGATACAAGTACTTTGGCCAACATCTGACCCAAAGTAATAAACCAAACCCAAACTAAAAGGGTCGTTAAATAGATGTTTCTCCAGCATCTTTTAGGGTTCTGGGGGATAATTTCTCTCCATTTATTACTAGGTTTTGCACACCTGTAAAACTTTAAGATCTTGTTTTAATATTTCTTTTTCAAGTTGGATACCAGAGTGGATAAAGCCACACATTAACGCAACCAGCTCACATAGTTAATAAACAGATGATGGCATATACATTAGTTTGTGCCGCTTCAGCATTTATTCAATCATTATACTCAGAGTTATAGCCCACGTTCTCAGGATACATGATACGATATATAATATAATACTTTATGTAGCGTAGTGTGTTGAATAAATGAACGAACACTACTCTTTCAGCTTCTCATGTGCCGTGTGTTACGGTTTTGTATTTTCATGACTTGTGGGGACTTAAATCTGTTCACACAGTTACATTGTGGGGACTCCCCTTCTATGCGGGGACACAATGCATTATAACTCATTACAGTTTAAGGATTGGGTTGGTAGTGGTGATGGTTTGGGTAACTCTCCAGGAAATTAATGTAGGTTAATGTAACGTCTCCCAAAGTCAGAAAAACACAACTGCATGTCCCTGCACTGTAGAAAACTGTTAAACTTTAGGGTGAAGACTTGGTTTAAGAGTTAGGGTGAGGATTGGGAATAGTGGTGGTATGGTATGGTAAAGCTCCAGGAAATGAATGTAAGTCGATGTAATATCATGAAAACCACAACTCTGTTGTTTATGTCTTAAAATTGACCTCACGAGACTTTTTTGATTCAAAACATTTGTCTTACGTGTGAATTATTATTTTTGCACTGAACAAAGTATCAGCTTGTCTTTAAGTTTGATCAAATGTGTCACATGTTTTGCTCCAAATTATTTGGTTCACCACCATCTCTTTTTAAATCTCTGCCGTGAATGAGAAATTCCACCAGCTGACTGCAGTACAGTGAGAACAGTCAACTTCAGTCCCACGCGGAAGTGCTGCAAGAAAGCCTTGCCCCTAATTCCTTTTGTCCGGCCCACTTGTTCTGAAGGACTCCCCTGATTGGTACATACACGGCCCACTAGGCTTTTCATTGGCCGCATGCTGGACTTTGTCACTCTCCCATTGGCCAGCTGTGTTTGTTAGCTCTCACCCTGCTTTGTGCTGCTGTCTGGCCGGCAGCAGGGGTCTGGAGAGTGGGAGGAGGGAGAAAAACCAAAGAAAGGACAGAATACGACTGGAGGGGCTGAGTGGGGGGAAAGGACCCATCTCAAAAAAGAGAGGGACAGAGGGAGGAACACAAGCAGAGAGAGAGAGAGAGAGGGAGGGAGGGAGCAGAGAGGGTTACCTCATATCGAGCTGCTAGTGCACACGGTGCAGGGGAGAAGTTGTGGGAAAGTAAACAGCACAGGAGAATTCCAATCCCTCGAAGGAGACCATAAAGATGACTGGACCGGACCCGGTAGTGTGGTAAAAAACTGTGATTTATGGGAGGCTACCAGGATTAAAGGGTCACCAGGGAGTGCCTGAAGCTTCCCAGAGGACATACAGCTGAAGCCGAGGAGGTGAGAGGCGTGTATATTTGCTGTCCCTCTAAAACACTTTCCCCTCTTTACTCCCTTGGTTCCTCCTCTTTCTCTCTCCTCACTGTCAGCTCTGCTAGCATGTTGCAAAGACAGTAGCTTTGTCCACAGATGGAGTGCAGTTGGGGGGGGGGTGGTGGGTGTGCTGGTCGGTGCCTCTCTGTCTCAGTCCGACAGCTATCGGAGCAGCTGAGAGGACAAGAAGAGGAGGAGGAGAGGATGGGAATGGCTGATACCCGTGTGGCCCTTGAGCACACACCATCATGGACGATTACACCCGAGTCTGCCTCGGAGAGCCGGCGTGGCTACAGGCCTTGTTATGGTAGCAGCATTGCCTGAGACAGGCACCAGGAAGGATGAGTGAGAGATTGGCGGCTCATCCACAGACACACACACCTCTAGCCGGCTGTTTTTTTCTGCCGCACTGCACAGATCTCCCACAGCCTCCGGCTTTAAAAAGAGATTCCCTGGCCCTGCACCGGGCCTTAACCATTCCCCTTTTGACGGTTGCTTCCCGGAGTACAATAGCCCCTCCCAGGATGGATTTCATGCTGCTTCTGTGCTCTGAGCAGAATAGAGAGACGAGAAGAGGGGTGAGGGGGAAGCTAAGGGACCTCTGACCAAGTCATTTGCATTTTAAGCTAGGGCACTGTTTCTGCCTCACTTGCCGGATGTCCAAGAAGCTCCATGGACTCACTGTATCAGATTTTGTTTCTCCTTACTCACAGTCCAGCACTTCCAACAGACATTAACAATCCATGCATGCATGGCCTGCCCACAAAGGCTTCCCTCTCAATGGGAATCCCTTCTGCCACACATTCACCCATGAAAACTTGCACTCACTCAGTCAAACATACACATGCAAGGCCATAGTGCACTATCAGCCACTTGATAGTGGTGACACACTTCCACATGTTTATGGATAGTTTGGGATAGTTGAACAATTAACTGACTAAGGGATGTTTGCAAGTAGAGGCTCAGCTGCAGCATTTTGTTGTGCAACGTGTCCTCATACAGCGGTTCATACCATATCTTAGGAAAGAGTTAATTTTTGGGTTTTCCTACGGTAGTCTAGCAACACGTGGGAGTTTCCGCTCGATGCATGATTTTCAAAATAAACTGCCGTCTTCACAGGAAACAACTTAGTTAGGTTTAGGAAGCCAAACTAGTTTATGAGGCTTAGGAACAGACCGTGGTTTGGGTTCAAATAACCACGTTGTGATGTTACAGAAGTTACATGACAGAACCCTCGTTTCACATGGGGCACAAACTAAGTGAAGAACTATTTTCTCTTTTTGTTTGACCCCTTCATCTTCAACTCATTCACCATCCTGTGAGGGTTTTTGAGGCCCTTATACTTCCTACTTCACGAGTAATAACAAACTAATTGATATCGTGAGGTATCTAGGAACTGCAGCGCATTCATTTTCGTTGGTAAAGCTACAAACGCCATCTGAGAACCGCCTGTGTGTCGTCACACTCACGTTAACCAAACAAGCTAACGTGACCTTTTATTTCAAGGCCAAAGCAACTCAACTGCCCTTTGTTTGAAGAATAATCATGACCTCATATCTTGAGCATAAACTTACACTGAACTGCAGGTAGTTGGCCAATATTAAGAGCACTAAATGACTGAACGCAGGAGTATATTTCCATAGGTGATATCTGATTTGACCCGGCAGCCATCCCTCTTTTGCTCTGCTGAGAGCGAAAAGCAGGCCTCGCTACCTGAGTCTGTACATCAGACGAACACGACGACTGATGCCAGAGGCAACAACTGGCTGTGGGAACACGAGAGTTTAGTCACTGCACCTGCCAAACACTGAACTGACAGAGGCGGTTTTCATCAGACATGTTAGATGTGCGTGTGGTTCAAATAACGATTGTTGTTCTGAGTCTCCGTTGTTGTACTTTAGTAGTGATTCTCTTTGTTGTAACATCAGGCTGAATTTTGGAGATGGAGGAAGCTCATGTCTTCTTAGCCCTCAAAGAAAACTTCACACTGGAACTTATGGTTTTGAATGTGAAATATATTTCTTAAATTATTATAATTCAAAATATGTTAACCAGTTTGGTCTTAGTGCTAACTATTTCTAATATGCACAAGGATCACATCTACCATATAAGGACCATCACACAAATTGAGATCAATACTTGTGGTGAAATGTTACAGTTTTTGACCTATAAGCAAACACTGGACTTTGCCTCTTTTTTAAAAATAAAAAGCCTTTACTTTCAGATTGTAGATAAATGGATTTGTCACTCAACTTATTTATATAAAGAAACACATAGCAGGGGAAAAGCATCCTCTGTGAACTTGAATATATAAAAGGGGAATTCCACAGACACACATAAAGGTGACTGCGGTTGCCTTGGGGATAACGAAGCCTGTGAAACATTTTTATTATAGTTCTTCTGTTCCTGGAGAAGCTGTGTCGCTTCAGAGATTCTCTCGAAATAACCACGATAACATCTCGGCTTGGGGTTGGAACCTGGAGATGTCATCCATGATCTATTCTGTTGGGTTACAACTTGATTTCTTTCAGCCTGAATTTGTTCACATTTGTGCAAAATGGCATCGTTTAAAGTAAGCAGCATTAGCAATTGGTTCCTATTTGCAATTATCCTTTAATATACATCTACAACTATTAATTAATGGATTACCTTGATACTAAACAGAACTGAAAACAATTTGATGATTTTCAGACAAGTTCTGTGGTTATAATTAACCTATTTTTTCTATGATTTCTATGATTTTCTATGATAGATATCTATCAGATAAAAGAGAAGAGTTTGGTGGTTGCACTTTCCTAACAAGTCTGCAGATAACACAAGTATCTGCAGACCTTTGAGTAACTCCTGACTCATTAATTTCTGCTGGCTGTCAGGAGAGACCGCAGCAGCTATTAAACTTATCCTCCCCTACATAAGTTCCTGTCACAGCCTTCAGCCAGTGATGGATTAGCTAATCATAGCAATAATGCAAAAAGATGAGGGACCATAATGAAAAAATAAAATACTGTACATTATAACGGTTTTGCACAACGTTGTAGTTGAAATTAAAGCGGTGGAGACTGAGTGAGATTGGTATTGAAAATCAAAAAAGTAAGATGATTGGCATTGATCAACAACCCAGTCAAGACTCTCAAGATAACTAATAAATCCTGAAACACAAAGTGAGAGTAAAAAGGGTGGTGCAGGTCTTGAGCCACCCGTTGCATATTTTTATTAATGCAAAAAAAGTGGGGCTGAGAGATGAAACCATGCCAACTTCCGTATGACGAAAGCCCCGATGCAGCGTCGACAAATACATATGACGGCTACAGTAGCTTGTAAAATAGCGATATGCTATGGGGCACAATCGAGAATTACACCCAGCATTCCCTCCGCCTCACTCCACTGGGAGACGACTCAGCCGGGAGAGCTGGTTAGCGTGAACACATGGCGAAAACAGTTAGCAAACAAATGTTAGCTAGCTAACTAGCCTGTTCGCTAAACATCATCTACACTCTCTCAAGGACATTGCTATCGCCGGATCATCAGTCATTAACACTTATTTACCAGAAGTTGTCGTGTACAGATAGCTGGATTTCCAGGACACGGAAGGGAGAGAACAGAGTTGTGTTGTGCTGTGGAGGCGAGGAGCGAGGTCTGATTAGAGGCCGTTGACATTCATTTATTTCATGACGTAGATTAGTCACAAACGGTCGACTTTATCTCATAAATCGCCACGCAAGATTACGGCTGATTTAGAACAGGAGATGGTGTTTTCAGCAGGGTTTTTTTAACCACGAAATGCAGATTATTTTGAATAAATTTGATAAGAAATGTCCATATTTACACCAGCATGTCATGTTGTTTAGTTTATAGCTTTAAAGACATGTTTAAGTGTGCAGTTACTCTTTAACTCGTCGTATGCTGGATATATAGTCATTTTTCTTGATACATTGTCAGGTTAACACATTCTCATCTGCTCAGTGTTTGTACATTGTGCGCTGTGAGCACAAATGCCAGATGGGAGGTGGAGGATACTCCCACTGTGTCCTTGACTAATGTGACACCGCCAGCACATCACTGCTGTTCTCTACAGCAGAGGGCATATCAAGGCCAGATAGGGCTCCTGAGTGAATAACATGTCTCTGTATGTCTTAACAGCGGCAACATGACGGCAAACCTGCGGGAAAAGTATCTCAAATATGCCCAGACAACCTTCTGATCATGTTGTGTTTACAGTGTGACATGATAATCCACGTGGCCTTTGGCACAGTCTTCAGAAATTCATTTCAAGTGAAATTTAAAATATTCATCACATTCGCGATATATAATGCAATAGGCTTCGCTTCTTCTGTGTTCTAAAAATCTTTGGAAAGGGGCAACGATATGTTTAAGCGAAGCCATGTAATCCACAAATGTCCGTGAACAGCCTCCCACTCAGATTGCCTTTTGACAGCCAAAGGAAGATATATTCCATCTGTTCTCACGGAGCGGTTTGCGGTTCCTAAAGTGGCCGAGTCGTATATATCTCTTGATAGGATGTCCTCGGGGAGGCTAAAGGAAGAAGGAGCGCCTGGAGCAGAAACGTCTCCCCCTGGCACTGTTTGCGGTTGTCGATGGTCGGCTAGTCTCTCATTGTCTGCTGAGCGTTTGTGTGCCATTCCCCGTTAAGGAAAAGGGGCTTAAGTAGCGGTGCTCCCAGGGACTTTTTGTTAGATTTTCCAATGCTGTTTATTCAGTCGTCACCAGCTGCTGCTCTCTGCCGTTTTCTATTGATATACCCGACTGCCTCAGACCAATGCGGTTGGTCAAACACAGGACTCTGTAAATGAGTGGCTGGAACTAGATGTGCGGATCTCATCTTCTTTTTATCAAATTACCCCTCCTCGCTGCTTTGTGAAAGGATGCAGATCCAAGAACCGGGACATTTAAAACAAGACTTGCTCCGGGTTTTCAAAGATGTGACCTTGGGTCCCACGGATTCTCATAGTACTCATAGCTCACTTTTCCTCTCTTCCTATAAAACAACCCTCCACTCATTAGCACATTTGGTACACAGCGTGAGAGTTTTCAGAGCTCTATGTAGGTCAGGGATAGGGTGTGTAGGAGTTGGTTTCATCTCTTTTCCGTGATGTTTTCTTATTTTACACTCAAGAATAGCTTCCACGCAGCTCCACCCTCGGGGCTCTTTATTTCTCTAAGCTTGGTTGCCTTTGATGGCTTGTCCAAATGCCTCCCCTCAAAGAAAGTTGCTCAGAGTACCTGTCGTTTTGATTCTGGGGAGGTTCCAGTTTTGTTTTAGTGTGATCAAGCCTGGACTTTGCACCAGCTGTCTTTTTTTTACTGATATGAACACATCTATTATATAAAGTTGACCAAACTTTTTTTCTTGGTAGCCCATGGCAACCCAATTCACAAATTTATGAAATTAGTAGCGAATTTGCCCGTGAATAAACGTTGCTGACCATTTTTACTGCCATTTCCATTTCTAATATTATCTTGAATATATAAACCCGCCGTTTCAAAGAGATTTATACATTTGATGAATCACAACTTGGTTTTATGCATGTGTTCAATACTTTATGAATGCATTCAGGGGGCGTTAACACGCTATCTCATCCTTTTCATTTTCTCTCATCAGTACAACAAACACAATGTAAGCTACCCTTTTTATATTAGATTCACGTAATCTACAGTTATCAGAACATTCAGGCTCCCTCATGTGGATCTGAGGTTTACTGTGGATAAAAATGTTGAATAAAAGAGGAAGAAATTCTGCAAATTAATATTGCGATCCTGATAAAATCTCAGTGTTTGGGAATGGCCGATGTGAAGAAGATCTTTCATCTGTGGAAGTACAGTAGCAATAACTTTCAATAGAAATCTCCCACTGATGATTTTTTTTATAATGTCCATTAAAAGGGGATGTGGCTTTCTTCTGACAAAAATCCTCCTTTTCTTTCCTCCTCCACCATAGTTTCATGAGCCATGACCCAAACGACCTGTGAGCTAATCAGCACTGCAGTGACGAATGTACAAACAATGCTCTCTGAGGCTGAGCTAAAAGTTTTTCCCTCCACAAAAGAGTCTTTGTTGATTCGACCAATGTGTGGGCCGACTGGAAGAAAACTGTGCTCGTGGTAGAAAGGAGGTGGCTGGGTCCGAAGGCTGCAGTGGCAGATCATACTGTTTAAAGCGCAGAGAGACGGTTTCTAAAGAAAAAACACGCGCTTCGCAGAACTGTTTTTTCCCTCTGTAATTTAAAAAGGAGCTGTATTTACCTTCTGAACATTAACATAGCATTAAACAACTATTTGCTACCTTAAATTACAGTGGAGCAACGTCTACCTGAGCAGAGAATAACGTCGTTCTCCTTCTTGCGTGTGTGTTATTATCAGAGCTTCTCTATTGTTTCTTGCCATAGCCGAGCCAGATTTTAGTGCATGTTAGTGCATGTTAGGGTGCCGCTCAATTGGTTCGCTCAAGGCTCGCCCACAACGTCGCGGTAGCGTAGGCGCCACCCTCCGGTTCCTCCTTTCAGGTAAACACTGTTAGCTCTGTCAGCACTTCCGCCATTGTTTGAACTGTTGGCACTGTTAGCACAGTTGTCTGTGGGCCTCCGGCTGTCCGTCGCCATGTTGAGAGCCGTTGAGAGGCAATCAAAATGTTCCCTCTTGAGTATCTTGCGAATTTAAGGACTGAAAAGAAAATTCAAAACCAGCGTTATTCCTGAACAACAGTGCTAGCAAACATGCACGAACTGACATCATGCCTCTGTATCCAGGCGAAACTACACATGCTGAAAGTGAATTTGCGGCCGCCTTCGCTCCATGCTGTCATTCCCCCCCAAAGGAGCCCAACAAACTGCCCCATCAGGCCAAAGAACAGTTTGATGCCGATCCAAATGCAAAGCAGATGCTGGGTCCATTGAGCGGTACACTAGTGTGCACACAAACGTCACAGAAAGCCCCCACTTAGTGTAATAATGAAACAATTACGATGTGCAGCAATGTGATGCCTTGAGGGCTTGTGTGTCTTGGAAAATATCTATTTTATTTGAGAAAATATGTCGACGATAAATCTAAATTTCCATGACTACAGCTGACGAAATCACTGCAAAACACTTTATGTAATACTCGACTGTGTGGATTTTTCATTAACTTTTCATCAACTCCTTAAATGTCTTGTCTGCTTTCTTACCTGTTTTCTTTGATAAGACCAGATGAAATTAGCCTCTTAGATAATTGAGGTCTGTAATGTTAGGGCACATGTTTTCATAAGCGGGTGTGTGTGGATATCTTAATTAATCTGCCACCAAGCCTGGTCGGACTTTTTGTCATGTTTGTTGTGACAGGACGATGTTTCTCTCTCAGTGTATAAGAAACTGGGAGTAGTTGTAAGTGCACATTATGTCAATTTTAGTCAAACAGTTTGAAAACTTTGCTAAATTTTTTGTGTTTTTATGCACTCGTAAGAAAACATTAAGTTGTGAGCACACTTTTGGGTTCAGAGTTAATTTCAGTACAGTGGTAATTAGTTTTTTATTAAACTTAAAGATCTATTACAAGCGGCTGTTTTTGTTTTTTTAATTGCTCACACACTCCGGCTCATTGTGTTAACACTTCACACGCAAGCCAAATAAGACAAAGCACTTGGAGATTAACACAAATTTGTTTCAAAGGTAGAACTCTGCAATCAAATCCCAACAATCCTTTTCCAAAACGACCTTTTTACAGCAAGAGGATGCACCATTTCAATGGCTTTTTCAAAAGCAGCACACTGCAGTATATCTTTTTAATTTTCTCATCAAGGCTTTTGTGAAAGATTGTTCTAGTACATTTACTAAAAGTTTAAGTGAGAACAACAATAGAAAGAAAGGCTTCAGAAAATAAAATACATAGCTTAAGGTTTAACAGCAACAAAACAAACACAAAGAAAAGTGGATTACAGTTCAGTAAATCAATACAATGTCGGTGTTACCGATCTCAGGTTTTGTTTAGCATTTTAAGTATTTTTTTCTCCAAATGATTGCAAGATAATTCATTCTTGAATTCGTGTGTTTAATGTGAGAAGCGGCGTGTAGTGTTTTTGCAGAATTGCAAAGTGCAAAGCAGAAAGTGTGTTTTCTCTTTTGGCGGCTTCGTCTCAGGCATTTAAAGAAAGTCAAGGTTTGATGCTTTTAGTGTGTAAGTGATCACAAACAAACTAAACAAAAAGAAACTGAAAGCAGCTTATGTTTATAAAAGACCGGAGGACATTCCAATCCTTCAGTCCACTTATCTTTGTTATGTCTTTATACAAACAATTCATATTATATGAAGGTCAGTACATTTGGGCTAAAGCATTAACTCCTGAGTTCATAATAAGTGCAGCTTATTATCAGATGCAGACTAGTTACAACATGATTGCAATGTTTTTTTTCTGTGCTTTGTATTGTATTAGAGCAATATATTAAACTTTTTTATTTTGTATGTATTACTTACACACGTGAATGATTAGAGAAAAAGCATCAAACCTTAACTTAACCATAACCCAATAATTATTGAGCCTGTGGCCCACTGATTATGATATTTGCACACTAGCTTTCTGTGAGAGACAGTCCTGTATTCCAGTTTTTCTCTCCATGGATACAGATTAAAAATGCTATTCAGACATTTCTGAAAACTTGAAGGTCATCTATCAACAAAAAGAGCACAATTTTCACCAGACATTTAAATCAACCAGGAATTTATTTTGAGTTGAAAGTGTCACTTTCAATCTCATTTTGGAGCAGCCCATTTATATTTACGCGTGACCTTTGTCTGTTTTTCAGGGACCATGTCTACCGGGATGGGTCAACAGCAACCGCCAAAGGAGGATGAAGAGGAGGAAGATGAAGAGCAAGGGGAAGAGTTCTCCTTTGAGGACAGTGTGGACGAGGAGAAACTCCAGGAGGACAGGAAAGGGATCCCCCCTGACTCCATTTGTTCCGTCCAGTTGGACAGGGTGTCACAAACAGGCGCAGGCTGCACACAACCTCTCAGAACTTTGCCTCCTGCTGGACCGGAGGCCGTCCTCACCGAAGATGGAGCTGCAATTTCCACAGCAGGTAACACGTTCTCTTGATTGCTAACGTTATTTTTAAACTGGTGCCGAATGTTGGTTGTCTAGCTCTGCAGGTCAGCCGTCCAGACCGATTAATAAAGTGATAAACTTTGGTGGAAGATGTACGCCATTTACTAAAATGAATGTGCCAACACTAAACGGTGAAAATAAATATTTATATTAATTTATAAGTAAACTAATTCCTTCAAAACAGTAGAATTAATCAGCCACTTCCTCTAATGTGTGCGTTGGTTATTGAGTGAATATTTCTATGAAGCAAATTGGGGTTCTAGTTTTATTATATTAATATGTTTCAGTTTAATTATTCTTCCGAGTCAAAGGGAGGGTCCAAAGTCAATATAACTGTATTTAGCTAACGCTAACAGGTGCACGAGAGACAACTAGCAGTAAGTCTACAGTTGGGCGGTAACGTTATTTAAGCTATTAACGGCTACCTTAGCCTCAGGGACTACACACCCTATTCGCCACACACCCTACCCCGAACAAAACCAAAACTAATAGGCTATCTGAGTCAACATTTTCCATCCAACTCACGGTGAGACAACAAACAAGCCACCCAAAAAACATTTAAAATATAAGTAACTGTAAAGCAGTGAGCTATAAATTATTAATTTCCACATGACACTAAGTTAACGTTAGCTAGCTAACTAACCCACCCGCTTTACCGTTAACAGTAACTGAACCGTTATACATTAATTAAGTTACAGCTTTGGTATTAACATTGTATTATTGTCCACAGAATATTTTGTCTAACATTGGATCATAATTACTGATGCATTGACCCATAGGAGCAGGAGTATTTTAATGTTGTAGGTTAAGGTAAGCTGGTACACTAGACGTGAGGTTATAGTTACTATATATGTCTATACTGGTCTAGCTGTCCAATGACTCATATTAGCAATAAATAATATTTCTCAAAGGTGATATGTAGAGTTTTGCATTCAAATTTAATATAATAGGTAAGTAACTATAACTGCTAAATTAATGTAAATGCGACGAAACATGGACAAGAACAATAAATATCTTTGAAATGTAGTGGAATAGAAGTATTCAGTAACTCAAAATGACAAAACGGATGTGAAGTATGAATATAATATAATATATCTATTGTCCACCTTTGTGGAACATTTTCTTTAGCCTCTCTGGCATATTGGGAAATACAGGAGAATTGTACACTACATTACAACATGTTCTCAGTTATATTTTCCATCACTGCTAATGCATGTGGACTTTCACAGGTCGACACCGTCTGGCTTCAGTTAACATAACTTTCTTTTTATTCAGAAAAAAGACGGGGAATAGTTGTTTAAGTTGCTGTACTGTAACCAAAAGCCCCACGCTCTACCTATCCTCTCAACATGTCATCAAACTGCTCCCTGCTGGGCAGATCACTGACCCAATACCTAGGTCACTGTTCAATAATCCGTCTCAAGCTGCCTCGAAGGTTTTTTATGTTTCTTCTTTAGCTAACGTATCCGAGCCACATGCTGTGTGAGTGACCGTAGCCGATGTGTAGTTTTAATATCTCCATAACCAGATTTAATTTATGCCTCTGAGCACAGAGCAGAGTTAACATTCCCCTTAATTGGACAAAGTGACATATATATAAGTATGATATATTTATGACCTGGCTTTTGCTGCCTAACCGGCCCTGGTACTTACACGCCCAGATAAAGAGATCTGGGTCTTGGAGAAGTTCTGTTGGACAAAGTGAAGCGATTAATGCTTAATTAAAAACCTTTTATTTTTCTTTTATTACCAAGTCTATATGTGTGGTAATCCATTAAGCGGGCTGTGGTTGATGCGCGTTATATATATGATAACGTGTTGTACAGGTCGCTCACTGTTACGTAATGGATGACGGGAGAGCAGATGCTCTACAGATCAATCCCTCACCAGATGACACACGATTACATCATTTTAGTTTAGTGGCAATTTCTTTGAAAATACAACACTACCGTGCTAAATCATCACTGTTTCTGCCTTATACCATCTGCCTAAGTATCTCAGACTCGGTGTAAGCAGTGTAAGTAGGTGTGATTTCGTTTTTTGACAGTAAATGTTTTTAGGTTTTTGAGAAGCTCTACTGCATTCAAGAAGTAAGAGGGAATAAGTAATTACAAGTCACGGTCTTTCAAGCCGTCTTTTACTTAAATTCCTGACACGGTTGCATTTGTCATGTTTGAAACATGCACTTCCATTGCTTTGGAATATAGGTTGTCTCACGGTTTCGTCTTCTCATTTTGACAGATGTTCCAGTTTGTGAGTCACCCAGCGGGTAAGTTGCCTTCGATTCCCTATTACGGTGTCAAAAAAAAAAAAAAAAGACTTAAGGGGCGGTGGAGAAACTCAACATCACATCACATCATCGTTATGTCATTATGTCTGAGATAATGTCACGCTCACACTCCATCCACACACGCCAAGTATGAGATACTCTGATGTTGCGCCGCATCTATTTGCACAACATTTAGATGCCAGATGGCATGTCACACCCTCAGTGACAAGTGGTAGTGTCAAGTGTAGTGATGTTGCAGGATACAATCCTCTGGGAGGGGGGGGGGGGGGAATCGCAGGATTGCAACATTTATGATAATGCGTACAGTATGACGCGATGAGCCGTGCTCATATTCTCTAATGCAGTGTCAAGATGAATTTTATTTAAAAAGTCAGTCCCTCGATGGAATTTATTTTCTTTTTTTCATGTAACTCTAGCGATATGCATGCAAACAGTTTTAAGCCAACCCCGATACAGTCAGCGGAGGTTCACGAGAAAGTCTTTCTTCGCATGATATTCTCCTTAAAATCTTTCTCACTGCAATTTTTAATTGCTAGAGATAGACAGGTGTAACTACTAACATTTATGGCTCAGTTCAATTAAGTCTCCCTATAAGCCTTTCCAGTGAGCTAGTGTTCACAATACAGGGGGACATAAACTGGGGCACCCAAATTAAATGCATTCTTAATTAATGTTATTAATTGCAATTCTGCGTTTGCTGCTGTGACTTGCACATGTTCAAACATATTTTTTAGGTGCTTTAAGTTGCACACATTAAGGTCTGTTCATCTTTATTATGTTTGGTGGTGGCACAACCTGAAAGCCCTGCACACCTATGGTTCACCGACACAGGTGATTTAGATTGTTTTGGCTGGTGAGGTTTAGGACATCTGAGCAGAGGTCTAATGAGCCAGAATAACTGAAAACACCTTAGTGGGTGTGCAGAGTATAGACTGTGTATAAGAGGTGACGTGGTAGGGTGGCGACCTGTCAATCACAACGTAGCCCCGCCCTAAAGCATACTCTGCTTTATGGTCTATTTTACTTTAAATGGGACCATCATTTATTAAATGAACATCATGCTTTATTGCAAAAGACTTGACACTAGAGATTAAGACCGTGAACTAATGTTTACAATGTTTACTGAATAAATCAAGAGAGAAGCAGGATTCATTTTCTCATAGACTTCTATACAATCTGACAGAGAGTCGCCCCCTGGTGGCCAGTTGAAAGAATTCCAGTTTAAGACATTTCCGCATTGGCTTCACTCTTCGGAACCGGAGGTTGCCGCCTGGTGCAAAGCCATTTGGAAGCCATTTGCAAGCCAGGACATTTTATAATTTATGGGTTAAATGACCAACACTTGTGGAGAGTCCTACATGAGCATATGGAAACATTACATTTTGTGCAACCGACATTCGACTGTTATGAGAATATCCACAGAGCCCGTCCGTGCTGACGTCCACATCAAACGTGTTGTTTTGATGAATTATTCGTTCTTTTTTTACTCGCACATCAACGGTTTTCCAATCTGTCGGTGCGTCCAGACACGGAGAGCTCCTGTAATGCTCTAATAATAATAAGCCTTCTGATTCCACCCTGTGCCCAAGTACGCCGAGGCGAGCCTGTCCATGGAATTACCAAAAGTCCGCTTGGCACGCTCCAGACACACTTGGCAAAAGCGCACTTGGCAATCTGTCCGCACCGCTGGGTTCACGAGCCCGCGGCGTCCTCCCGGAACCACTGATATGTGGAGGTAAAGAGATTAAAAAAAACAGAGAAAGTACGGGAGCATCATGAATAACATTATGAATATAAAACACCACGCAGGCAACACTTACCGTAACTAAACGCACAGCAGGCCCGACTGCCTCTGATCAGAGGAAGCCTTAAAGAGTCAACGTGCAGCGTTTAGCTAACGACATGCTGCTTGGATGGCGGCCATTTTGCGACGGGAATCGCACCAGCCGTGACGCCAAATCGCGCTCGAGGTGTAACGTTTTTTTCTTCATACCAATGTACGTCCCCCACCTTTTGAACTTCCTAAAGAGGGGACAATTGACCACTTTGCTAAGTCCCGCCCCTGGAACGCAGACTGGCCAATCAATGTGTAGAATCGTCCAGCTCCAAATGGGGTCCGACAACTTTCGAGCGGTTAAACATTATATATATATATATATATATATATATATATATATATATATATATACACATAAAACATTAACTGCAGACGGTAGCTTTTTAATGAACAGTGAATAAAGACCTACCGGGCCTCGCTGTGAAACAGTGTTGTTGCTGAACTTCAAGAAGACAGTTCTCTTTAAGGCCTCCGCACAGTAAACGATAACGTGATAGTTTATTGATTAGTTGAAAGCAACTTTTCTTTTTGCCTGCAACCGTCCACGGTGGGAGGTCCGCAGCCAAAAGTCACCTACAGAGCTGAGAGGAGTTCTCCCAAAGAACCGAGGCTCCGCATTCCAAAGACGGACATTTAATGCCTTAAGAAGTATTAAACAAATGTATAAAGATGACATCTGTAAAGCAACAGTCACATCCAAACTGCTTCAACCACCAGAGACGAGTGCAATTATAAAGTACTGTTCTTTTTTTGGGGCCAGATCTAATCAGAAGCATCCCTCCCTGGCCTTTGTGATGAAGCCATGCAGGGCCCCTGATTGGGGTGAGCCCCCACCCCCCCACCACCACCCCCACCTGTGCTCAGAAACCTTCACTGATGTGATCAGCGGAGGTTTCACTAGAAGCGTTCCTCAGGGTTTGGATTCTGTGGGCTTCCTCCTGTGCTGAAAAGAAAAGCCTTTTATTTGTGCACAGGTGTGTGTGTGTGTTTGTGTGTGTGTATACACAGTTCATGTGTGTGTGTGTGTGTGTGTGTGTAGAGTCACAGTGAGCACAATTTCCCATGCAGGGAGATTTCTGCTGAGTGCACATTTCCTGCTTTGGTTTAGTCAATATTCTGCCTTTTTAAAGACGAGCTATCAATTGCACTTCCCACCATCAAGGCGTTAAAGCCTGTCAGGAGTTTTAGAATAATATATGCCAAAATGACTTTCGCTATTGTTATTGCGGAATTTTTTTAATTATTTTTTTCCTCCTTAACGCCGCAATGACGGCTCGTCGCAGCTATTAAGCTCAAGGCAGCGTTTTCTTTTCCTGTGAGTTTTTTTTTTTTTTACCCTGTGACGGATAGCGTTCATTACGCGCATTCACGCAAAAGGAATGCCATGACAACGAGGCAATGAGCTTCTGTTTCTTTGTGCACGGCGCTCCAACCGCAACTTCCAACTGGGTTTTATTTTTGGTACATTTTTGTCTCACCTTGCAGACGTTTTGCCCTGGTGAGGGAAGAAGCAGGTGGAGCTGTTGCAGGCGCAGTGCTGCCCTGGCATTTGCATTCAGGCGGCTTCCTCCTTTAAGCTGCGCTCTGCCCCCCCCCCGGGCTGTGCCGTTTGCATTGAAAAATGATTCCTGCTTCTCTCGTTGAGCTATATGACTCACTGGGGCTTATGGGCGCAGATACGTTGTGAGGGCAAAAATATGCCTGGTTCGATAGCGACACCGCTCAAATCACTCACAGCCAAGGCTGTATATACATATATTTATATATAGATATATATAACGCTATTGTTCTGGCGCCTTTCTTTTTCCACACAGTATAATTTTAACGACAAGAGATCAGTTTATCGTAAAGGAATGTGTTGACAAATTGCTCTTTACTTTGTTTTCTTGTGGCTGGAGATCATTTTTGTCCTTTTAGATTGAGGCCCGCCGTCAGTAGCTCTGATGTGACACGTCGACGGGGACTTGCATCTACTTCCAGATGTGCGGAGACTCAACCAGACCTCGGACTTTATTTAGACAAAGCTCACAATGTGCAGGGCTGCAGCCAACGACTGGTTGCATTGTCCATTAAAATGCCAACTCATTGATGAGTTGTTTGGTCTCTAAAATGTTCAGAAGAGAAAAAATGTGGATCCAAGATGACTTTCTCAAACGTTTTGTTTTGTGCACAACTCAAAAAAAAGACATTCAGTTTATCGTCATTTGTATGAGCAGAGACGCCCAAAAATATCTCTAAAAAACTCCACAACTAAATAGTTGACAACTTATTGACACATTGTTGCAGCTCTAATAATGTTTAGAATGCTCTTACTTGCATTTATTCACGTGCATCATTATATTTACATTATAACATTTCAACAACAGTGAAGCAACTCAAGCGACAAGCAGAGTGGGTGTGATTATATATTTTCTTCTTTACACATGCGGACCCCCGTGCATAAAGTTCTTCTGAATAAGTAGATCAGCAACTCATCCCGCGGCTGTAGCTGTCATTATTAACGCAGCTTATGAAGGGAAAGTGGCAGAAAAGTGTTGTCTTGAGTAATGACTTCATGGAAGCCGTTCGTATATATATATAAAAAAATTTAAAAAATGATGATCCTGTCTGGGTGGAACAGTTTCATGACCACGAGCCATACATATGAAGAATAAAATAATAAATAAAGGAAGCACTCAGAGAGCTCACATCGTGCCAGACAGTCATCTAAATGTGTCATTTGGTGACAAAGTGTTATAAATCTGTATCTGACTCCACAGCTGCATTAAATATACATAAGGGAAGGCAATCACGGACTTCGTGTGCCGGATCATTTTCAATCATTTCTCTTTCCGTGACATCTTTTTTGATCCACACTGTGAATAGTGTCGTCTTCTCCTTTGTCCTCTTATTTCCTCCAAATTTCATCGTAATCTCCATTTTTTTTTTTTTTTGCTAAATAAACAGACGAACGAGAGGGAGAGAAAGCCCCGACCTCCATGGATGGAGGTCAAGCAAGATGCGTTCCGTCAGACTTTAGGGAGTGTGCGTGTGCAGAGAACTATTCGGACCCTCTGCCTCCCCTTCCTCTCGGGGGAAGTGATCTCCTAATGAGGCGCGTAGCACCGGGTGTTATTCTTAAGTGTGCTAATATTTGGGTTCCTTCCAGGGCCTCGGCAGCGGAGCCCAGTTCCTCTGCTCCTCGCGTGGGAGAGGAGCTCCAGGAGCTTCCTGCGGTGCCGCCAGCCGTTGAGACGCCGACCGGTTCGGGAGGCAAAGAACCCGTGGAGGAAAGCTCCGAGGCCGGGCACCCCTCTGTGGCCGGGCACCCCTCTGTGGCCGGGCACCCCTCTGTGGCCGGGCACCCCTCCGAGGCCGGGCACCCCTCTGTGGCCGGGTACCCCTCTGTGGCCGGGCACCCCTCTGCTACAGGTACAGAACACAATTATACTCACCGGGACGTGCACCTTGTGTTGCGGATCAACGGCTCAATTACAAAGCCTGCGTTGGGATTCGGGGTCATTCCACCTTTTGTATTACGGCGGCTCAGTTGGGGAAAACCCCGCCGGGGCCGCCAGACCATAATGACACTGGCAATGCGAGCTGTGGTGCCATTTAGTTTGTTAGCACTGCACATATGTATCTCGTGACCTTGATCAAAGGTGGCAAAAAACACCACATTACGGGCCCGCGGTCATCTTATGGTTCATCGATTCTCTACGGTGAAGGGACACACACACACACACACACACACACACACACACACACACACACACGCATGCAGCCGCACTCTATTCAAACACTAACCGGCACAAGACGCACACATTCTCCCGGCAATGATTTGATTTTTGCGACGGAGACATGACATGAATCCAATTAATTCAGGATGGGGGATCAATAGGGAGCCATTTCCATGAGGGGAAAATTGCTTTTGGATTTCGACTCCGTCAGCAGTGCGGCCCGTTATTTGAAGCCGGCTCAGAAGCGAGAAGATGTAAAGGAGCCCCGCGACATCTTTTTTTTTTAGTGTTTTTTTTTTTACGTCCCGTTCTTTCTGATTCACACGGGCCTCTGTACGTGTACCGTATATTTAAACGTAATAATGCAATTATATTAAACCTCTACGCTCAGATATCTTATTGTAATACAGAAAGTGGAAAAGCAAGCTATAACATTTGTATTGATCTTAGTGAGAAAATCTACTGCAACGCTCTTTTGTTTTGTGTGTGGGATTAAAAAGAATACTTTTTAAAATACATTTATATCTGTTGTTTTCAAACACTCCATATGCATTAACCTGCAAGTGTTTCCTGTTCGTAACCGGGCACATTTCGATGTCATCGTCTTTTCTTTTCTTTTCTCCTCCTCCTTTCTTTTTGTTTTCGTTCGCGATGGCGAAAAACCTGCGATGAGTTTATCGCAGTGGCACTGTGCACCGCTGCAGAGAAAAAAGTTAAATAAAAAGTAAGAACAACACAGAGGGGGAACTTCTTGGTTGGAAATAACAAGCCGTGTTCCCGAGGGACCGAGTCACTTTGCAGATATGCTGATAGTCGTCAGGCTGATAGCCCAAATCCAGTTGTTTTTTCTTCTCTGTTCTCGATCCTCTCTGAATGCACGAGCGACAGTGAGCGTTATATAAAGAACGTTTGTGTCGCTAATCCTCTTTTCTAGGAGAAGAAGAAGAAGAAAAAAACAGTCGCTCTTTGTTCATCTCCTGGATTGTTTCCAAAAGGTGATTTTGAACGTCAGACTGCGCGCTCCGTGACAGAAAACACATCTCCGATCAGATTCATTGAAAAACAGTGGTTGTTGCCGTTCGCGGGGCTTAGCAGTAAGTGTTGCAGACAAATCGCAGTTTAAAACCAAATCAATAAAGCTCACTGAGCTAAATTAGGCTGAAACTCTCTCAGAGCGGTTAATGGCAGAATCCTGACGGAGCGGGTCAATAGCTCCGACAGGACGGGTGCCGCCCCGCTGCGTCCACGGACAGCCACGTGTCAGATCTCCACCGAAGGAAGAAGACCCATGAATGGAAATGATACAACAGGTATGTAAATATTGAAAAACAGGGTTTTCGTAAACTCCTAACCAGAGGCGAGAAGATCTGGGCGTCTTTTTTATCCGTTCCGCTTCGCCGGGAAAAAAAAAAAAAAAGGCTTCGGGGCGCCGCGGAGCGCACGTCTTTGTGCCTGTTTTTTAGTTTTTTTTTATGGGTGGGAGAAAGTGTAAAACGACTGATGGAAGGGCAGAGCTCTTTTTCTGTTTTGAAACACACAGTGTTTGTGTACTTTGATTGCGACAGCAGCTCCACGCGGGGCTCAAGCTGAGGCGCCGACGGCGGAGGCCTCAGAGGTGATCTACGACGACGTCCCGAGTGAAGAGCCCCTCTCTCCCGATGAAGGTGAACGGCTGGGAGACAGAAGTGTGTGTGTGTGTGTGTGTGTATGTGTGTGTGTGTGCATCTTGACGTGGAGCTTCTGATGTGTGTGTTCGGCAGATATGATCTATGAGGACGTTCAGAGAGACGGCGCTCCTCTGGACGCGGACAACGGATGGAGCTCCAGCGAGTTTGAAAGCTACGACGAGCAGTCGGATAACGAGACCAAACATCCGGCACAGAGCAAGGTAGTATGAGCGAGAGAGAGAGAGTGTGTGTGTGTGTGTGTATGTGTGTGTGTGTGTGTGTGTTTTAATCTCACACAAATCACCGCCTCTGTTTATTCCACATGACCGGCCAGGTTGGTTTTCCCGGGCACTTAAAAAAAAAAAAATAATCAAAGAGAATATTTCATCCCCTGCTCCTCCGGCGCGGTTGTCTTTACTAATGTATAGAAGTGGAAGGAAACTATAAAGAGCATGAAAAATGCATCGCGGCACCGTCTAGGCCTTAAACTTTCATTGTCGGGGTGGAAGTAAAACCTCGGCCGCACAGCGCCAGTCCTCCACTAGATGGCACTGTGTGCACGCTCACACGGAGCCTGCTTTGCCTTCACCGATGCAGGCAGGAGGGGGGGGGGGGCGGAGGTTCCAGAGTCATGCAGTTGAATCATTATTAATGTATAGATTTATACCCACCTCTACATAATTCTTTTTATATGTATGGATGTGATTCCATTGTAATCCGATAAAATCCTGCGTTAAATCGATGCTTTGAGAACCGGGTGGGAGGGGGTTGGGGGTTGTATAATGGGACTTAAAATAAGTCGCTGCCCCCCCCCCCCCCCTCCACAGTTCACATGTCCCAGGCCACTGAACAAAAGGGAAGGATTCAGCTGCACCGGTTAACTCAGAAACATTGACAATTAGGGCAATTTGTGGGCAAGCTCGTCCTCCATCAAAAACACATTGTTTTTAATCAGTCTCGCCTGATTAACTTTCAGCTAGTGTACCTGGATTTCTCTCTTGATCAGGGGGGGGGTGGGGGGGTGGGGGGGGGGTTGCTTCTTTAATAATGGCCCGTAACTGCCTCAGTGTCCATTAGCCTCACCACCCTTTGACCCGAGCGTTTCCTCTCCATGCTTTGTGATTCATGCCCAATGTTGCGTAGCTTGTTTTGCCTTGATCACTATTCTCTCCGTTTTCTCCTTTTCCCTTGTTTCCTCTCTCCTACTTTCTCTTCCTCTCTTTCCGACCTCTTTTGTGGCTAAACGCGACCTGTGCCCTGTGTGCGCCCCCGCCCCCCCCCACCCACCCTGCCGCCGCCCCCGCCTGTAACACCTGTAGCGCTCTCCTGAAGTGTGCCGGCTGAGGGACCGGTGTGCCAGGACCAAACGCGAGCTGGCCATGAGGCTGTCTGGCAAACACAACTATGACATCAAGGTATACGAGAGGAAAAAAGAAACACGGCCGCATCACAATGTTTGATCTTTTGTTCTAAGGCGAGATGTTTGTCAAAAAGGGATTGATGATGACCCAGAGCTGAAATACGCCGTGTTGTATGCACAGCTGACTCACAGGCTTAACTGACTCACTGCACCATCCTTCCAAGCTTTCCTTTGGACTGTGGCTTTGCTTTGAGACTCTCTGTCAGTGTCTCTCTCTCTCTCTCTCTCTCTCTCTCTGCCTGGCTTAACATCAAGACGCATTTATGGGACACATGAATAATTAAATAATATTCTTATTTACTTCCATAAACACCAGTGTGCAACTTTCCCCCTCCAATTAATGACCTACTTTCCTGAAGTAGCACCATTTAAAAATACTACCACCACCCTGTGAGTGTTTATTCCTGGTCCGGGGGAGTGTCTGGTTGCCGCGGCGGCTCTGTGGGGGGGTGGGGGTGGGGGTGGGGGGTGGGGGGTTGTGGTCATCTGAATTCTCCCACGCTCGGCACTCTGCCGCTCACTCGGTTACCGTAATGTCTGCGTGACATGCTCGTAGGCCCTCTGGTTAGAGGCTGCATGGCGGATCCCCCCCCCCGGCGCGGGGATGTCGCAGACGGTGAGATTCGCGACGAGCCCACCGAGCGCCACTTCTCTCCGCCTGCCCTCCGGGGATTTGGGGCGGGGGGGGGGGGGGGGGGGGGGGGGGGGGGGGGGGGGGGGGGGGGGGGGGTGTCACAGAGTCTCTAACGCTCCCTTTTGTTGTGTTTTCTCCCACCAGGTCCAGCAGCTCATGAAGGCGGCGAGAAGCGGCACGAAGGACGGCCTGGAAAAGACCAAGATAGCCGTCATGCGCAAAGTCTCCTTCCTGCAGAGAAAAGATCAATTGGGTAATTTTCTTTTTTGGAAACGCGTGAAAAAAACAATAAAACGTTGGTCGGCTTTTTGATGAAAGTCATAAAACATTTAAATAACGGGTATTGGGTTTTTGAAGTCTGGGTTTAGACGGTACTTATTTGCAAAAGCCAAAGTCGTGGAGAAAGTCAGCCTTTTTTTTTTTTTCTTTACGCAAATCAATTTGTTTTTTGGGGGGTGAGGGGGGGGTTAATAAAAGTTCAGTGAAAGAGAAAGATCCCACCGATTGGCAGCGATAAACAACGACGTGGTGGAGTAAAGTTTTGGGTGTCCGAGGAAGAGGAAGGATGAAGCGACGCATATATATAGGTTGTGTTATAGGAGCCTGACAATAGAGAGGGATTAGCATCCATTAATGGAGTATCGAGCAGCTCCATAAACCATAGATACCAGACAAAATCTCCCAGCCATCACAAAGAGGTAAAAGAGGCCAGAGCTGCTATTTTTAGGTGTTGATCGAAGGGGTGGGGGGGGGGGGGGGATCTGCACGGCATTATATTTCTTTCTGTTATCATTCCAAAGTCTTTAATTGGAACGGTGGAAGCGTTTGGTCTCTGTGTCTTTATGGTTTACGGGTTGAAGTGTGTGTGAGGGGGGTTTTCTTCTCTTCTTTTTTTTCTCCCCTCTTTTCTTTTGGAGACTGCCGAATGTCTTTTGTGCCAATGCAGAGATGAGAATGTGTTGGATCATGTTTTTTCGCAGACGAGCTTCTGTGTGCTTCCTTCACTCCTACAGAGATACAGTATTGTTTTGAAAGTTTTTGAGCTTTTTCTCCGAAGCCCTCCTTTGTCTCTCTTTCTCAATCTCTCTCTCTCTTTCGCTCTTTTCTCCATGCCTCTCTCTCTCTCTCTCATCTCTATAGAGACTATAGAAATCTCTTCACATTTTCGAGGTAATAAACTTAGTGGGTCGCAATGTGTCTCCAGCTGCAGTGAGATTTGAAAGCTGCCTTTCTGTGTTTCCCCGCGCACACGCACACACACACACACACACACACACACACACACACACACACACGTTGTTCATCTCTCTGTGTGCTTCTCCCGCGTTGTGTCTGAATGTCTGCAGAAGAGGAGGATGATGCAGGATACCTGGATGTGGCCGTATCAGAATTGAAGCATCCTCCTCCACAGCTGAGCCCCATGCCGGAGGGGCTGACCAGCCACCAGGTGCACCTTCTTTTGCAACAAATTATAATAATATATATATATATATATATATATAAATTATTTTATTATGGAAACAAAGAGAGATAGTGTCCTGGATTTAAACAAACCATGCAATGAAAACACAGTAATTAAATCAACCAATGTGTTTTATTTTATGTTTATTCAATATACACTCACGGACTACGCCGTCGTGGAAGTTAAGCAATCTCACGGCGTGTTGCTTTTTCTATCAAAACGTCCAAAAAGTGCTTTAAATATAGCGTCATGGTAACCGAACACGTGCATGTCGGCTTGAGACGTTTCTTCTTCTTCTTCTTCTTCTTCTTCTTCTTCTTCTCCTCCTTCTGAATGCAACTCCCATATGCATGAACATGTACTGTGACATCATTGATGTGAACCTATTCCATACCCATTCTTACTCTCTAGGCTGTCTGACTCGACTGTAAATTTGTCATTTCAGTATTTTTACATATATATTCTCTATTCTCTTTATCCTCTTTGGAAGAGAGTGTTTTATCACCGCTAGTTAACGTGACTTCACACCACAGGAAATCCAAATGATTCAGAAGCTCCGACGGAGGCCTTGTTCAAACAGACTCCTTTTTGAGTCTTTTTTTTCCCAATCACAAGCGTGCGATCACGGCCCGCCATCCATCGCCCTCCATCGCCCTCCATCACCCTCCATCACCCTCCATCACCCTCCTCTTGTCTCTGACTCGACCGTTGTCCCCGCGCAGGTCGTCAGACGCCATATCCTGGGCTCCATCATCCAGAGCGAGCAGAGCTACCTGGAGTCTCTCAGGAGGATCTTGCAGGTGAGCTGAGGTTTTTTTTTTGTTTTGTTTTTAGTCCCACGTTTGTCCTCCTGTGCCACATGCAATACCTTCGCCGTTTAGCCATTATGGATTACGCTGGACAGGCAAGCGGTTGATATCCATCAAATTACCGAGGTGTCTCGGCATCAACAACCCCCCCGATGAAACAGCACTCCTCATTTCTGTGGCACTCTGCTGATGCTCGGAGGGAGAGAGGGAGGAAAGATGGGGTTTAGCCTCTCTTCTTTTATCTTGCTTTTTAGTGTGTGTGTGTTGTGTGTGTGTGTGTGTGTGTGTGTGTGTGTGTGTGTGTGTGTGTGTGTGTGTGGGGGGGGGGTTATCTCCTCATCACAGAAAAATAAGAGGATCCTACTGAAATGAAATCAGCAGCATGGCGTCCTCGTGCCAGAATCTTTCACTGTCGAGATACAAGCGGCTACCTTTTGTTGTCGAGCGGCGTAGCTGCGTGTGCTACTAGCGGGGGGAGGGGTGGGGGTGGGGGGCCGAGTGGTAAACGCAGCATCTCCAGAGAGATTATGTTTTTTTTTTAAATAGCGTGAAAGGCCGCGAGAGAAATGTCGACGTGCAGGGTTGTAAGCGCACGTCGTTGTTGCCGCTAGAAAGATGCGTTCCTTCCGTCGAGGTACAGGAAGACAACAATGACCACCGGCGCCGTGTGATTAAATAGCGTATTCATCTTCCACGTTCTTCTTGTACATGCTCTCTATATTTTTCAAGTCATGCGCCCGCAAAAGAATATGGTCCACGAGGAGCCCGTCGACTCCTTTTCCGTGAGCCGCGCTAACGTTCCCCGTGATTGCCGATTGAAGAATCAATCAACACTCTTTCACCATGTTGCATTTTGCATCTGTGACTTCGCCGGGAGCTGCGCTTTTTTTTCTTTTTCTCGGCCATTATTATTCTGGCTTTTATGATTACTATATCAACCTTGAGTTCTGAATATGTTTGCTGGTGGCAAATGATGCTTTTTTTTTTTTTTTGCGGGGTGGATCTTTTTTTTTTTGGAGAGATGTGCTTTCAGGCAGCATGACTACATTTCTTCATTCCCTTTGATTTACGGGATTTCTTTGTCCGCTACCCCTCAGTTGTCTATTCATAACCCTGAAAAGCACAGATGCTTAAGGAAGGTTGGACCGCTGATTCATTTTTTTTTTCATGCCCGCCCCCACAACAACAATAAAAAGCCCAATTTTCTCTCTCTCTCTCTCTCTCCAGGAATACCAGAGACCATTGATGGAGGCGGATCCGCGCATCTTGAGCCCGAGGAAGATCCGGCCTATATTTTACCGAATGAGGGAGATCACTCAGTGCCACTCCATGTTCCAGATCGCGTTGGCGTCCCGCGTGGCCGAGTGGGACAGCAGTGAGAAAATCGGAGACTTATTCGTGGCCTCGGTTAGTGTGCACGTGCACGTGCATGTGCATGTTTTTTTTTTTTTCCTGTGTGGAGCTTCACGCGGAGGCTCAATCTGCTGCATGTGCATTGTTTTGTTGATCCCTTTTTCTAAAAAATGCAATCAAAAGCCTCGCGTTCGAGGTAAAGCAACTCAAATTTGTCTTGGCATTTCTGTCTAACTGTATAACACGATCGCCGTTGCCCGGAGTTATAACGAGCCTACAGGCTTTATTTAAAATGAGCAAACAGGGATAGTTTACCCCAAACATGCAATCAATTACGGCCGTGATGAATATCTCCACCGCAACAGCAACAAAAAAAAGCAGCGCTCTCGACGCGTTCGCTCCAGAGTAACGGCGTTCAGCGTGAGTCCTCTTGTTGTGAGTGCACTGCAGCGTGCTCATCCATAAGGTGCGCTCATTATTTGCCTATTAGAGGGGCTGATTCAAAACCCCCTCCTCCTCCCGTTTGGCCATTATTGGGCTGTCACCAGGACCAGGGCCGTCAAGTGAGACGGTGTCACTCCTCATTCAGCCGCCCCCACTTCATGAATTCATGTGTTCTGTCTGCACGTGGGTGTAATATCTGAGAGGCAGGATCCTAACCCCCCCCCCCCCCACACACACACACACACACTCCGCCACCTCGTTCCTTCTTGCCCAACTTCTTAGGGACGGTAAACAAACAGATTTTCTTTTAAAGTACTTAAATGTCCATTTTCTTGCCTCTCTTTACATCAGAATTACCCTCCGGTCGCTCCGCAAACACGACGGTTAGCCAACCTCGATTTAAGAAGGCTGCCAAATGAACAAACATGGCCGAGCATCAGACCTTCTCATTGTAGGGCTGCTGTCAATAATTTCTAGATTCTGTTTTTTTTTGTTGTTGCAGTTTTCCAAGTCCATGGTGCTGGATGTGTACAGTGAATACGTGAACAACTTCACCAACGCCATGGCTTTGATTAAGAAGGCGTGCATGTCTAAACCAGCTTTCCTGGAATTCCTGAAGGTGAGCTTCATATTTTTTTATGTTTTTTATGTTTTTCTTGATTGCTAAAATCAACCAGTTGTGTTTTAGCTCCTTTTGTTTGCTGCTGCGTTGTTTGTTGTAGTGTAAAGCCCCAAAGATAACGGCTTAAATAATACATCACTTGCACAAATAATTCAGTGTGTAAAAAGGTGACTTCATACACAAAATAGATGACATATACTTACGTTAAGTTCCTCGTACTGTAGTAACCATGTAGGTTTCTCTGACGCTGATGGAAGCATTACTGTGCTAGTTAACCAAGATTGGGCCGGTATTTATGTTATAATAATAGGATTATTCTCAGAATATGACAATAACTGCAATATATATATATATATATGTTGTTGTTGTTGATATCTTGAAAAGCTTTTTTTAATAACGTACAGATATCAGCAAATGAATGAATCCCAAACAGGCTGATTCACAAAAAAACCCACGAGGACGTTGCAACACATCCTTAATTTGGTGTTTATGTGAAATGGAAAATTGGAGGTTTGACAACGTTACACTCCCAGACAAAATCTGTTGCACTGGTTCCGTAATGTTTCAGATATACTAATTAGGGATCACGAGCGAGCAAAAAAAAAAAAAAATAATAATAATAACGCCAGGGTGCAGGGAGAGTGCCAAGGAATTATTAAAATGTGCCCGAGTTGAGCGATTCCCCCCTGTGCGCTCAGCATTCGCGCATCGAGTGTGAACCTGGATCGTTGGGCTGTAACGCTGATTTACAGAAGCAGATCCCACAGCTGACGTGTCCTCTCCTTTCTGTTAAAAAAAGGTTCCTTCGCTCGCTCCCTCTGACTGTGGAGACCAACCAAATAATACATCGGCTAGACATTACATTACATTACATGTCATTTAGCTGACGCTTTTATCCAAAGCGACTTACAATAAGTGCATTAAACCATGAGTCCAAACTCAGAACAACAAGAATCGAGAAAGTAACATTTCTTCAATAAAGTTAAACTACAAAGTGCCATCAGTAAGAGACATTAAAGTGCTACTAAAGTGGTAAACTACAAAGTGCTATCAGTAAGATACATTAAAGTGCTACCAAAGTGTTAAACTACAAAGTGTTATCAGTAAGAGACATTAAAGTGCTACTAAAGTGGTAAACTACAAAGTGCTATCAGTAAGAGACAATAAAGTGCTACTAAAGTGATACACTACAAAGTGCTATCAGTAAGAGACATTTAAGTTCTACTAAAGTGTTAAACTACAAAGTGCTATCAGTAAGAGACAATAAAGTGCTACTAAAGTGTTAAACTACAAAGTGCTATCAGTAAGAGACATTAAAGTGCTACTAAAGTGGTAAACTACAAGTGCTACCAAAGTGTTAAACTACAAAGTGCTATCAGTAAGAGACATTAAAGTGCTACCAAAGTGTTAAACTACAAAGTGCTATCAGTAAGAGACATTAAAGTGCTACTAAAATGTTAAACTACAAAGTGCTATCAGTAAGAGACATTAAAGTGCTACTAAAGTGTTAAACTACAAAGTGCTATCAGTAAGAGACATTAAAGTGCTACTAAAGTGTTAAACTACAAAGTGCTATCAGTAAGAGACATTAAAGTGCTACTAAAATGTTAAACTACAAAGTGCTATCAGTAAGAGACATTAAAGTGCTACTAAAGTGCTACTACGGCGCTACCTTCCCTATTCAAGGTATAGTCGAAAAATATGTGTTTTTAGTTGGCGACGGAAGGTGTAGAGACTTCCTGCTGTCAATGGGGAGCTCATTCCACCAATGAGGAGCACAGCAAACAGCAAACAGTCTTGTGACTGAGAAAAAGCACTGGCCACAAGCAGGCAAGGCTGGTTGACATGGATAGGGATCATTAAATTCATTGCTTGAATACATGTTTGCAGATCGGATCGAGACAATCGTCAGAATCCCATTAGAGTTATGAGAAGGTCGTGGTTCTCGAGCGCCGCTTGGATGGAAGGACTCGTTATTGACCCCCGCTGGAGTGTGTCACAGGCTTAATCTAGTCCTGCGGAGGGAAGTGTCCTCTCGACAGGTCCAGTGACAGATCCAGTGCTGCTCATTTACCCTTTTTTTTTTTTTTTTTCTTGACATGAAAAGTAGGTGTCGAGGGGTTTAGCCCGACATTAGCATAAGGGACGGTTTCATCTGCAACGGCGTACCGGGAAATGCTGATATGGTCGCCTGGCAACACATGTAAATCGACTCCGCACGGGAGGTGACTTTGCCAGAAATATATTTGACACACTAGATGTATGTCTACTGCATTTTAATTGGTTGGTCGACAAGCGTCCGTAACTGCAATATAAACAGTCGCTAACACATCCGATCGGTTTTCTTGTCTTCATGGATAAAAAAAAAAAAACGTTGGTTGGCGCCACAGAGACGCCGACGTTCCCACATCGACCTCCATTGGCCGTGACGTGTCTCCTGGCCACGCCTTCTATTTGTCGGTGAAGCACAAGTCCAAAGACGGTGACATACATCAGTTAAAATGATCCCGCCTTTTTTTTCCTCCATATTTGTGATTATTACTGACAAAACAAGTGCCCCTAAGAGTTCAGTCAGCCGAACTGCTGCTGCATTGATACGATCTCACAGCCTTTCTCCTTAAAAATAAACAACCTCTCGCCCCGCAACTGCCTCTCTAACCGCCGCCACTCCATCACCTGAAGAGCCCGTCTCTTTTATCACCTTGACCTGAGTGTGGTGGGGGAATGATATCGCCCGGCTATTATGCCTCCGTCCAGTTACTGAGCATCGGATCGTGAAGATAAATATTGCATCTTTGATACCGCTGTGATGTGATAGTCATTATAGAGGGGGGGGGGGGGGGGGGGGGGGCTGCCTCCCTCTAGCGATTGTGTAAAAGCTGTCTTGCCAGGTTGGTGTTGGCTCTGTAGCTTCCGAAAGGACTTCCTTACACTCTGGCTGTCTAGAGACGAAAAGAGAAAAAATGGGGTGAAATCCTTAATGTCTCAGATATACTAATTAGGGATCACGAGCAAGCAAAAAAAAATAAAATAAATAACGCCAGGGTGCAGGGAGAGTGCCAAGGAATTATTCAAATGTGCCGAGTTGAGCGAAAAAGGTGTTTGATCGACCAGCGAGACAACCCCCCCCCCCCAAAAGGCTGATAAGAGAGCTTCGGCTGTCCGGCTATCCCACAATGTGACTGCTGTATAAAACCAACTTATTGCAATACAAATGGGAATGGATGCAGAACACACCGGCAGCCTCTCTTTTACCCATCTCCCTCAGGGTGGCAATGCAAATAACTTTCAATTGATTTTATTACTCAGTTTATAGGCAATTCTAAGTCTATTGACCAGTGAGAATGTGTCTGTGGGGGGTTGAGCTGTTCCACACGGCTCCCCCACAGGTGAAGAAGCTCTGTGATCTTCACATCCTGCCACTCTGCAAATTGCTGACTTCACGGGTGACTAGTCAGGCCACATCACTTACGACTATATTTAGGGCTGGAACAGTTTATTGTCTGGTTGAGTACATGTCGGTATGAGTGAACTCTGTAAGTGGCTGAGCCTTTAACAAACTGAAAACACTGAAACGGTAGAAGTTGTAAAACGAAAACACGGATGACGGCAACCTGTCAATCACAAGCTGGCCACGCCTTAAAGCATACACTGCTTTATGGTCTATTTTACTCCAAATGGGGACTACATTTACTAAATGAACATCAGATTGAGACCATAAACTCATGTTTACAATGTTTACTGAGGGAATCAATCAAGAGAGAAGTAGAGTCATTTATATAGACTTCTATACAACCAGAGGAGCCGCCCCCTGGTGGTCAGGAGAGAGAATGCAGCTTTAACACATGAAGCATAGACTTCTATACAACCAGAGGAGTCGCCCCCTGGTGGTCAGGAGAGAGAATGCAGCTTTAACACATGAAGCATAGACTTCTATACACCCAGAGGAGTCGCCCCCTGGTGGTCAGGAGAGAGAATGCAGCTTTAACACATGAAGCATAGACTTCTATACAACCAGAGGAGTCGCCCCCTGGTGGTCAGTAGAGAGAATGCAGCTTCAACACATGGAGCATAGACTTCTATACAACCAGAGGAGTCGCCCCCTGGTGGTCAGTAGAGAGAATGCAGCTTTAACACATGAAGCATAGACTTCTATACACCCAGAGGAGTCGCCCCCTGGTGGTCAGGAGAGAGAATGCAGCTTTAACACATGAAGCATAGACTTCTATACAACCAGAGGAGTCGCCCCCTGGTGGTCAGTAGAGAGAATGCAGCTTCAACACATGAAGCATAGACTTCTATACAACCAGAGGAGTCGCCCCCTGGTGGTCAGTAGAGAGAATGCAGCTTTAACACATGAAGCATAGACTTCTATACAACCAGAGGAGTCGCCCCCTGGTGGTCAGGAGAGAGAATGCAGCTTCAACACATGAAGCATAGACTTCTATACAACCAGAGGAGTCGCCCCCTGGTGGTCAGAAGAGAGAATGTACCAGTTGTAATGTTTGCGTGTATCACTTTAAAAGTGCAATAACAGTTTTCTAACCCGAAGGAACAACAAATATACTCTCTGAGAAAAAAATAAAACAGATTCAATTTTAGCCGCTGCACTCCAGAGCGCACGTTGTCAGATCTCTTAAGTTTCAGCAACAATTTCCGTCTCGCAGTCGATCTCGTCCGACCTTTACTACCACACCATCTATTCAAATGTGCCCAGTGATTTGCCTCTTTATACTGATTCCAACTGCATGCTCTGTAAACATTTGAATTTTTCTCCCTTCCTTGTTTCCAGAAGAAGCAGTCGTCGAGCGTGGACCGGATCACTCTGTACGGCCTGATGGTTAAGCCCATTCAGCGATTCCCTCAGTTCATATTGCTCCTGCAGGTATAACATTATGTTTATGAATGGCTATTTCATTTGTTTTAATGAAGTGAATCCCTTAAGTTTCGCCAGCTCAAATTAACGATTCAGCGGGCGCGCAGAGTTATGAAGACGCAAGGTCACAGAATCGATTTGTGGATTTTTGACTTATCCAAAAGTACAAGAAGTACCTCATATACTTTGACATTAAAAGTTAGCGAGAGCTAGAAAAGTAGCTAGCCGCATCAGTTTTCTCATATTGCTTTATATGTCCTCTCCGACTCTTCCGCTTCTGAGCAAAGATTTGAATTTGAGCTTAACTTGCTGGATCTGCAGAAGCTCATTTCATCCCTCAGTAGGCATTGATTATCCATGAAGTCAAAAGATAAGTTATGAATGTGAATCAGGCATTTTCTTGCAGGCTAAACTGAGTACTCCAAATAGGAAGTGTATGTATTAAATCATACATTACAGGAAGCTGCGGGCTCAAGGCGCCGAGGTACATCTGAGATGCACATCAAGACAACAGCAAGCCTTCACCGGGCAAATAAAAGCTTAGTCTAGTTGGTTTTCAACCTACTCTGCCTACAAAAGGGAAGCAACTGGAATACAACGAGCTTTACAAAGTTTACACATCCATAGTGAGGTTAGCGTGGAAGAAATGTCCCTCTTTGCTAAAACAATAAATGCTCCCGCTTGACCAAGAAAATATCCGAACTTGTCAAAAATTGCCCCCACTTGTCCAGAACTTCTCAAACACTCACAACAGAAGCCATTCTTCACGGTACAGAATGTCTCAGTATACAGAGGAAAGTTTCTTTTCTCACTTGAAATCTCCCCCTCCCCCCACCTTCCTCGTGACCTTTTTTTCTAGGACATGCTGAAGAACACGCCGAAGGGCCACGTGGACCGCCTGCCCCTGCAGCTCGCGCTCACCGAGCTGGAGAC
>NC_046970.1:23099135-23156635 GCF_009769545.1 Cyclopterus lumpus | reverse complement strand
CTTCCTCTTTGACGACGTGCTCATCTGCGCCAACATAAATGTCAAGTAAGTCCCGAGCGGACGCTCCGCTTACGTCGTGAGTTTAGATGAAAGGAGGGGCTCCGCTACGCCGCACGGTTTTCGGAGAAAATAGCTCTTAAGTGGGGCGGCGCTCTAATGGGATGCCCTCGTTTCTTTTTTTTAGAGGATTTTTTTTGGGGCAGAGAAATAGCTGCGAGGGGTCTTGAGCCCTATCTGGAGTTGCAGGAGCTTTATCAGCTTTAAACAAACGGGAGAAGGACTAACCACAGCTACAGGAGTCCTAGATTACTGACATTAAACATTTTTTTGGGGTTCCTTTCCAATTTATCTTCGGCGACAGCGCCATTGATCACATCTCTTGCTCTCTCTTTTCCTCTCTCTCTCTCTCTCGCGTAGTAAACAGGAAAGGGATTTTGTACATCCCCCCGTCACAGATGTTGCTCAAAGCTCTCTTGTTCAGCCTTTAAAGTATCAAAGTAATTATCCCTCCACGTCTCATTCAACTCGAGTGTCCCGAAAGTTGACTTTGTCTGCCCTCCAGGATCTCGACAAACCGATCACAATGTTGATTGTCTGCGTGATTACAGGAATACATGAATAGCAATGAGCGCCTGACTCGCAGCCAAGGGGTACAGTTTTCTCCCACTCCCAAAAGTTTTCCTTTTGCGACATTTCTCCTGCTACTGGAGCGCCGGGTGTAGCGTGTGTGTGTGTGTGTGTGTGTGTGTGTGTGTGGGGGGTACCAAATGTCTCTCGGGTTGTTGCTATTGTTTTTGCCCTTATCTCCACCAGGGGGCCTCCGGATATCAGCAGCCTGGTCCCCGTCGGCCCGAAGTACACCATGAAGTGGAGCGCCCCCCTGCAACAGGTGCAGGTCGTCGAGGTGGGCCAGGAGGGCTGTCAGAGCAAAGACACCCTCTTCCAACAGAGCGGGGTCAAGCGAGCCTCAGGTAACCCCCCCCCCCCCCATATCCTCCTCTCCCACCATCTGTCATCCTCTAGTTAACCGACTTTCAGCCCTTTACGCTGACTCAGCACGGCTAATCTGTAGCTGTTCTCAAGTGTCCCCGCGGAGGGGGCTGCAGACGCATCCCTGATGGAGGACGTGTTTGTGAGGATGACGGCGATGACGGTCACTTGTTCCAATCTGCCCGGGCTGTTTTTATCTCGAAGAGAGAGAGAGAGGGATGAGGGCTTGGTGGAGAGCACCCTTGCCTCGGCATCCCCACAGTCTCATTTCACTCTCTGATAGACCACAAACACTCCGGGAGTGGAGTCATCAATCTGCGGTAGATTATTCCCTCCCCCTTTTTTTTTTTTTCCGGCGGCCCAATTAGAGAGCCAGTAGCAGTAGATCGAGAACACCAAGTTCTCCCACCAGCCCTCGGTAACCTCTGGTGTACACAGACCTCGGATGGGAAAAAGGAGATACGAAGCCTTATCGGGATGTAATGGTACCGGCTTTTCTTGTGTTAACGTTCCATGACTTGAATGAATGAATGAATGAATGAATGAATGGCGCCTTCCTCAGAGCTCCTCGTGTCATGCTCAGCAAGCAGCGACTGTTTTGAGAGCAGCCGGCTCGGATTCTCTTATTTTCCCCCTCACGTGTACTCACAGCTTTGGCAAGCGAAGGTTTCGGGGATCATTTAAGGTTACATCTCCATGCAGCTGTCTCTCTTTTACTGGCGTCTAACTCTTCAAATGTTATGCCCCAAAGAAACGGAGCTGGATTTCTGACATTCTCTCTCCTCTTTTTCTTTTTTTTCCCCTCCTCCTCTTCTTACGGTGCAGTCGCCGTAATCACAAAAAAACCTCCCATAACATCCGCGGGACCGTTCCCCCCCCCCCCCCCAAAAAAATGTTTTCCTTCAGACAGCCTCTCCCATCTATTTATAGCTTCATCCCCTGTGATGTCATTCAGTGGGGTGTCTGCTCTAAATCCTGCGTTCCCTCAGCAAGGTCTCAAAATGGAGTCGTCTTTCCTCTTCTCCCCCCCCCCCCCCCCCCCCCCGGTGGCCTTCTTTATTGGAGGAAGCTGTCCTTCGGGCCCGTCTACCGGACTCTTCCCCACCGTCTCTTCTTGCCAACACACAGAAAGCCCCTCCTGCTCTTTGTTAACTCTCACGCTGCTTTTTTTTTTTTTATGCAGGTGTGCAAAGCCGCATTGTCTTTAAATCCACCGAGTGCTCGATGCCCGACTTATTCCAGCGCAACCTTTGGTGGGGGGGGGGCGATGTGAATAGCCGTGTCCGGGGGGGTTTTAAAAAAAAAAAAAAAACATATCCTGCCTCACCAACGGGATTACGCTGGATTACAACTCAGCACATTCACCTCTCGGTGCCGCGGCCAACAGCCGGCCGCCGGAGGACTCGACGTGGACCTGGACTGGGATCCAGGCGACCCCTTTCGGAGAGGACTAGGGAAGACCCCTTCAGACGTCCTCACCTATTGATTTATTTGCACACTTGACAGATATCACTGGCGGCCCGTGACAAAGATCCCATTAAACCCCCAAAAGGTACACTAGAGCAAGCCCCCCCCCCCCCTTTCCCTCTTATGGTTTTACTCTCGCTCCACTTATGCAAGCGGATAGACAAAAGGCAGCGGGGTCCCCTCGGAGGAGCACGCCTCACTAAGCCCGCCTCCCGGCTCAGCTCTTTCTGCTACTTTATTATGTGGCGGCGGTGACAGTGCAGGACAGCTCCGGAGCAAAATCTACCTGCAGGATTTAATTCGGCTAGTTCTGCTGCCGGCGGAGATGTGGGCCAGGGGAGCCGGGACGGAGGATGGCGGACAGGAGGAGACGCAGCTATCGATTCGCAGCAGTAGGAGAGAGAGAGAGAGTGAGAGAGAGAGAGAGAGAGAGAGAGTTTAAAGGCAGCCAATCGATGCTGAATTTTTGCGTCTAATGAGACACCAGCATTGCTTTTTGCCGAGCGAAAGGGCATCATGGCTCCGAATAACAGTTTCTCCATCAGATTTTTTTATTATCTTTTTCTACTCATAAATTCATCCTCTGTAGTTCAACAAATAATGGAGATTGATCCGTCTGCACATTGAACCTCTTCTATTAGCGCCACCGGAGTTTCAGCAACTTTTCCCTCTGCACTTCCACGAGTCCTCAATGTCATCGCGTCCTCTTGGCGTTGTTTAGAAGACTTCAATATCGAACATTAGATAGCGTATACGTTATTGTTTAAACCACCTTGAGCTCACCACTACTTGATAACATGAACTAAGCGTGCTTCTTTACAAACTCAAGGCTCTCTCTTGTCGCCCACTTCTCAGGCAAAGCCTTCCTCGGCCCGCCGCGGCTCTACCAGGAGCTGCAGGAGCTGCAACACGACCTTTCCGTGGTGGAGGAGGTCACCCTCCTCGTGGGCACTCTGCAGGGGATGTACCAGGTACCTTACATGTCACTTCCTGTTACACTGTTCACTGTGGCTGCGCCGTCTCACGGGAGGGGGGGGGGGGGGGGGGGGGGGGGAATGTGTATCATACAACATATATAGCCGGTAATGCCGAAAGGTAAGAACTCAGGCGTAGTTTTCCTCAATCCGGCTGACTCTGCAGTCACAGTTTATTACATTCACCACAGCGCCGCTCTCTCAAGGCTTTCTTTAGGAGCCGACAGGTTGACCTTCAAATGTGATATTCCCTTATACAAAAATGATTTCTGAAGCCAGTAATCGCAAGATATTGTTTGAAGATATGTGAAAGACGGAGCGTGGTTTCTGTAAGTGGCAGGAACACTTAAGAGCTCCTGAGCCCCGATGAACAGACCAAAAGAAGGCGGCCAGGACACAATTGAAGTATGCACAGCTGATTTGCATGGCCAAGTCTTGATGGCTCCAAATCCCAATCGATTTTTCTAAAAGCATGAAGTCTCCCGTCCGTGTCTTCGTCGACGGTGAGCCACGACGTCGGGATTGAGATCTCCCCTCTGATATCCCAGATAGAAGTGGCAGATTTGCTGTGTTTCCCCCTCCTGTGGCGCTCAAATCAGGACACTTCCCAGTAGTCTGCCACGCGCACATTAACCGTACCATACTCTACATAACACAGCCAGGGGGGTGCACTCCAGCAATCACCAAAGAGCCTCTCGGGCTAATGGTGGCACCTTAGCCTCCCGGCATTAATGAGCACATTGTCCTCAGGAGGAGCGATATTGGCCCGGCACTAAAATGACAGATTTTTTCCTGCACAGCTCGTCGGCTTTGACTGTAGAACGGACGCCGAGGTTGATTCAATGTGACAACCATGTAGCGGCACTTAGGCATTAGTGGCCGTTTGCCTGTAAGAATATAAATAAAGTACTGTACCGTGTGCTTTCCACACCTTCTGTACGCTACAGCCAAGAAACAAGTTTTAACTGTGTGCGTTTCTCCCCCCCATTGAAGAACCTGAACACCACTGTGGCCCAGGACTGGTGTCTGGCTCTGCAGAGGCTCATCCGCATCAAAGAAGAACAGCTCCAGAGCGCTAACAAATGTCGCTTACGCCTGCAGGTGCCCGGCAGGCCAGACAAGTGAGTGGTGACTCGCATGCAAAGGTGCTGTGAGTAAAGATGTATACCGCGTATGTGTTTGTAACAAATCAGGACAAGCAGGCGCGACACTGGAGGCTTTTTTTCGGTAACTTTCGTAGTTACAAAAAGAAAATGATGGAAGGACCAGCAACACTCCACAAAGAGGTTTTAATGATGCAATAACTATAAGAACATAGGCAGAAGCAGGCCGTCATGTTCAGCCAGGGACAAACATTTGAATGTACATGCAAACAAGGATTGTTTTGATCCGAAAGTGGCACAAAATGTCAGAGGAAAAAGAGGGATGGGTAAAAAATAAAAAATAAAAGTATAAAAAAACATTGACCTGGGGTTCATGTTTTTATACTAAGATCTCTGGGCCAACACGACACTCTGAACTTTTGGAAATCAGAGGCGAGAACAGTTTATTCTTTTCAAATAATTCATCTCCCTCTGTATTTGAACAGAATAATGAGCCTCCACAAAATGTTCCTTTTAGCAGGATTTAATTGAGACACTTATTTTTTTTGCTGCACTTTTCACCGAGTCTTGACTAATCGGACGTACACTGTGGGTATAAGCCGCTACCGCCACCACTGCGTATCCCACGCATCATTCTCCGCTATCTGCGCTACCTTTTTTGCCCGTTTACCCAGTAGGTTTCCAAAACGCATCCAGTTAGCTGCTAGTTTGTCGGCCGTGTGTCTGTCTGGCATAATCTGTCAGGTTTTACTTCAGACCGTCGCAGGTCCGGTGTCACGTTAGCGAGGGAGCGTGAGTGGCGATGAGTAATGAGCTAGCAGTAACGTTAGCAGCTGTGAACGTAGCGGTGCAGCGCGCGTGTCCATTTTGTGTGTCTTGCTAGCCTGCTGACAGAAGTGAATGGGTTAGCACGAACGTTAGCAACAGGCTCACTGAAGGCGGACCAGCTATTAAGTCACGTCTTCTCTTGGTTTTTGTTCTTTTACTTCTTCTTTTCTTTTAGTGTAAACTGTTTAACTGATAACATTAATCAGTCATATTTTTGGGTCAAACTGTTGTTAGCCGCGCCCAAAACGATAGCGATTGTTTTAAAGAAATAAAAACAAGACAGAGCATTTTCTTTCCCCTTCAACAGAATAATAATGTGGAGCCAGACCTCTTTTGTTACTTAAGCACTGACTAGACAGGACTATCCTTCACCGCAATATTGGACCCTAGTGCAGAACTTTTGGGAATTACTCAACAAAGAGGCATATTATTTTATGTTTACAGTGGGCCGCGCTGAAAAGCCAAATGTTCTGCACTTGGCAAAGTAGTGAACGCTATAATTCATCTCCTGGTTGTGTCCTATCCAAACGTTAAACACTTTGCTTTTGATATTCGATTTCCATAAGAGTTAATAAAGAAAGGTGAACTGTCAGCTCATAATTTATACCGTTTAGTTTTTATGCACACTGGCAATGTTTTACCTCCGCAAGTTTCCTTGCGATACGAAGGATCTTAAAGTGGTCGTGATAACGTGCCAACGTGGATCCTGGTGGGCGGAGGGACGACGGAATGACTGAACGCCTACTTAGAGAAGAACAAAGATGGCAAGGAGAGAGCATATGAGTAGCTTAGACTACTGCACAGGAACTGGGAATAGCAAATAATGGCAGATTATAATGGATCCCATTCCGTGGCTTCTGGTGGGGAAAGGATAAGAAAGAGGCCGGGGAAGGACAAAAAAGGGAAAAGATTGCGATAGAGAAGCCAGAGCCCTGCCGAGAGAGACTAAGCAGGAGAAGGAGAGGAAGAAAGAAAGAGCGAGAGCGATGATCGACCTCCTCCATGAAAGACTTGGCTTGGTGCCGGCAGGGCAGCGGCAGTCAGAGGAGTGGGCCTAATGCTTCAGAGCCGGGGAGAATCAAACGGTGCCAAGCCAAGCCAAAGTGACAGCTTGAGCAGCGGAGCTGTGCAGATCACTTCTCCCACATCTCGCGGCTTCCTCGTCGGCTGTCACACCAGGCCTGCAGGGCCAATCTGCTTACTCAGATGTTTGGTGGAGCCAGATGTCAAGCTTACAAGAGAGACCCGCCAATTCCCCTTCAAGGGGGCGCCCTGTTTGCCGAGTTCCGGTGATAATGTCATCAGCAACTGCACCGACGAAGGAGCGATCTCACGCCCCTACGTACTGTATGTCCGAGCTGCAGACGTACGAGCAAATAACCTCGAGCTGAACCCGGAGTTGTTGTAACAATGTCAGCTGAAAGAGAGAGAGAGAGAGAGAGAGGGAAAAAGAACCAATCTTGGTTGTGTGATAGCAATCTAATTGAGGCTGGGCCTCGGAGTCGGGCGGCTGTGGAGGAGGGGGGGGTGACAGGTGACAGGTGGCACAGTGGGCGCCCGAGTCTCCCTGACACTACCCAGGGTGCAGCGGTGGCAGATTGCAGACCGGCCGTCTCCGTCTCTCACAAAACAGACCCACACACAACCTACACGCACACGCACACACACACACACACACACACACACACACACACACACCGCCTTGTTATCCTCATCCGCTTTGTTACTAATCCGAGAAACAATCTACGGGGCACCCCCGGGTGCTTCGTCGAGTCCGTATATGTACGTTACCATGTATTCACACGCGCCTCCTGCTGACAGATGCACCTGCATCCCAGACAAAGAAGCGCACACACACACACAGAGCCCCCCCCCCCCGTACCGAGTCGGTCCTCCTCATGTGTGGCTGCGAGCGACTCTCTGCAGTCAGGCAGCACATCACAGCCTCCACACTGCAAACAGGCCGAGTACGTGGAGAGAATCCTGACGGCCGCCTCAAAAGGCGCCAGCCTACGTGTGACAGGGGTTCATTAGCGGTCCTCTTTCTTTACCGCGAGTGAGTGAGTGAGTGAGTGTGTGTGTGTGTGTGTGTGTGTGTGTGTGTGTGTGATTTTAATTTGAGTTGTTCGCAGCGCTGAAAGATGACAAATGAATCGACAGCAACACTGTGTTCCTCTTCCTCTGGATACGCCGTTCATCTTTTTAACTTCGCTGGCTCGGAGCGGACCCCTATTAACGCAAAAAGTCGCCACGAGAGTCAGCGAGTGGGTGAGCGATTAAGCTCCGCAATTAATTAATTAATTATATATATATTATGCCTCAGCGATCGACCATCTGATCCACTTTCTCGATACACGAGCGGTTGTTACTCTCCTCTCAGAGCTCGACCCAGAAAGCCTCATTTGATCCCCCCTCATTCTTATGTTCCTCCCCGTGTGTTTCAGACGGGGTGTTTCAGTCCTGTATCTGTAGGGTCTTGACACAGTTTTGATGCACACGGTATAGGAGCAGCAACCCAACCCCTTCAGGGAATAGCTCAGTGTGTGTGTGTGTGTGTGTGTGTGTGTGTGAGAACTTTTGACGCCGTTGGTCAGGAGAGCGGTGGAGCACGCTCGCACTATATCTTTACATAACGCACACTTGTTTGCTGCTATATTAATGCTCATTGTTCCTACAACAGCTGTTTACATCCTCCATCTTGAGTGTGTAAATGTGTAACTAAGGAGCAACACACACACACACACACACACGCCAAACCTCCGCTCTGCACTGTTTTCAGCCTTATTTTCCTTCATATTCACACATGCAGGCACATTCACACCTGGTAGCGACCGGGAATAGGCCACAGTCGTCTGGTTGTAGCCGGTTCTCAGGTGCAGAGCGGGGTGGAGCTGAAGGTGCATCTTGTGTAGTCAGTCAGAACACATTGGGACACGTGCTCCTCAAGCTCATTTACTTACTTAGTTATTCCATCTCATCTTCACTTCTAGATGGCTCCTCGTGATCTTTCTACGTGGTTCAGATACCCGTATGCTCTGTAATTCTTGACGCCGTAAAACAAAAAGAAAAGAAAAACATAAACCATATAATTAGGATTGTCACTTAATCCCTTCTGGTGCACGAAACACTGGCTTTCCTCCACGGTTCGACCGTCTCGCCGTGTCACGTGGCCGTCTGTGGCCAATCAGGGAGGATCTCTGGCCCCCCCCCCCCCCCCCCCCCATCTCCCTTCATTTGGAAGCCAACGCAGTCAGATGAACTCAAAGATATATATGTACCCCTCTCAAGAGGCCCGAAGCAAAACGTGAATATTGTTAAGCGGGAGCGAGCGTTCACGTCTTTGTCCGCCGGGGAGGAAAATTACCCACAGAGACATTTTAAAAGGGGAAGCGCACCCCTGTCTTCTGAAAAGGGTCAGGCAAGGTCAGGTGAATTAAAATCCTCCGACACGAAACCCGCGTGAGCAGAAAGACTAAACCCCCCCCCCACCCCCCGCCCGCCCGCCCGCCCCAGCCTTTCTCGAAGGCTCACGTGAATGTTGAACAGATGAGCCGCGGCGCCTTCCTCTCGGCAAGCACACCACTCAGGGAAATTACATATCGGGGAGTGGAGAAGAAAATAGGCTCCCGAAAAGCTGAATCTTCACGCTGTCGTAACGTCGTTATTTGATGCCGCGCGGAGCTGTAGTGCTTAAGCAGTAAACACCCCTTTTTATACTGTACATCCACAGGAGGGGAACAATAACCTCGAGCGCACATTTAGAGGCGTCTTTTAGCCTCCTCGGCTAACAATTCCTGCTCTGCTCAATTCCCGAGATATTAGAAGTGAATTAATGTGAGTTGCTGTGGTAACATTCGACTCAACGGCCTCGTTTAGCGTTCACGTTTTTGGGAAAATAATTCATAGTTCGGCAGCGACGCGCGTGGGTTTACGAAAAGTTAACTTGTAACCAGATTGAACACATGTTCATTATCTTGCATCATACACAGGAGTAGTGTGTTAAAGTGTGTGTGTGTGTGTGTGTGTGTGTGTGTGTGTGTAGCAGGAGTCACAGCCGATGCGCTGCCTTGATGACATTTTTACCTGGAACTCGTTTATTTTTCGTTTATTTGCTGGCTCATTTTGAGAACCCTGTGGCTCCTCCCCCCCCCCCCCCCCCCCCCCTTCCCCCCACGTCACCACCGCATCGAGTCTGCATTTGTCTGCGGCTGATTGTCGGGCCCGTTGAGAATTCAGAGATCAACGAACTCCCCACGCTGAACCGTCTCCTTGAACTCGTCTCACTATTTACAGAGCGTGCCCCCCCCCCCCCCCCCCGCGGAGGTGAACTGGAGGATGGGTGCGTGACAGTCCCGTCCTTGTGCATTAGGGTCACACGTGTGCTCCGGCGCTGACCCGCTTCCCCCTGTAAATCAGCTGGGCTGGCTCCTCCCCCTTTATGCCCATCTCCCCTCCCCCTTTTTTTTTATTATTCGACTCTCCCCAGTTCTCTCTACTCTGGCAGTGCACCACACCTGCACTGCGGCTGTCAATCAGCGGGCACGAGGGGAGGAATGGCGCTCGGTTTAACGCGTTCGAGGCCGCGTGGGCACGAGGCCGCCGCCGGAGAGGCTCCGACCGAGGGAGGAGTCGTATTCTCGTCACACCCCGTCTCCCCTTCTGTCTTTGGTAAATTACCCCGGCTATATTCAAGCAGTGAATGGTATGAATTACACGTCCTTGTCGAGGAAGTTTGAGATCTTACTTACTTCATTCTGTTCCCGAATGCATCTCTCTCTCTCTCTGTGTTTCTCTCCCTATGTGTGTGTGTGTCTCTCTACCATTTTTTCTTCCACCCTTGATATGAAATGAAAATGAATTCAAAGCGGGCAGCAGCGGTATGACAGGAGCAGCATTTTCCGGCTACGCACCGTTCTCCCCTCAATTACCTTCTAATGATGTCTGAATGTGAAGCCCTCCCCCCCCCCCCCCCCCCCCCCCCCACACACACACACACACCACCTTCTTCTCACTCTCCTCTCTCCCTCTCTCTCTTTCTTTCTTTCTTCCATCGCCTCAGAATCCCTGTCGCGCAGGTGACCGAGACGTGCTTTTATCTTGCGAAAAAATAGGAAAAAAAAGAAGCTGCTTAGTGCTTTTATTAAAAAAATGAAAAGGAAAAAAAAAAACGACACCTCAGCCTCGGCCGGACGCGTGTGCTCGTACTTCCATTAAAGCCGGATGAGTCATCGCCAACTCAGGGGCCGGTCTGACTTTTTAGCCGACTCAGCACAAAGAAGTTAGTTGCTTTATTTTCGTTTGACAGGGGAGAGACATTTTTAAACACACTGGGCGATATTTATAACTGTATTTATTTTATATTTATAAGGGCACGGCCCGGCGGTCTACATTTCACTAGCTAAAGGAAGCTTAATGTTGAGGTGCGACTCCCTAGAATAACCGATGGTTATTGGTTTGTCACCGCGGTTATGCATCGAGCTTCCTGGGGCTGATGGGAAAAAAATCATACGCATTGCGTTTCATAACATGTATTTTCATTTTTTTTTACGAGAGATGCACAGATTTTCAGCGTCTGACCTTCCTATTTTCCTTTTCTTTCCACCTCAGGACTATGATTGACGGCACTCGCATACATCTTTGCGCCTTTTTCCTTTTTTCGGGAAGATTGAGGTCCATTTTATGGTCATAACGCAACTTTTGATTAGTAACTCCCGTTATCTTTCGAAAGGGCGAGTTCCAAGACCTTCTCCCACCTGTCACTCAAACACAGCCCAAAGTGCACTTACCTAAATGCCGTTTTCTGTTATTTTTGCATTGCTTTTTTTCCTTTTTCTGTCATAAACAAGTCAGAGTTTAGTTTAGTTTTTTTAAGATGTGACATTTGGCAAATAGTCTGTGCTTGAATTCTGCATCGGGAACCGCAACAACAAACATGCAGCCGCTCACCCCTTTTAATGAGGAAACGTTGACAACGTATTTACCACTTGTCAAAGGGGCCCCGGCAAAAATGCAAATTGCAGTATAAAAGATACGTGACGTGTCACGAGGCCGTAAGCGAGCTCTGTTCACATGCGTGACATTGTAGAGGAAGAAGAACATCTGTCTCTTGACCTTTTTTTTTCGGTTAATGAGTCTGTTTTCATTCATTTTCACCAGCAGCAAAACGGCTTAGTTGTTTTTTCCCAGAATCGGAGCGTGTTTTGAGGTTAAAGGACCGTTCCGCCCAAACACATCAAACGTCCTCGACATTAAAACGCTCACCAGCCTGCAGGCTCGAGAAAGAAAGAAAAAAAGTTTTGCAGCTCGCTTCTCTCATCTCCTGCAGGTGCGGTCGACTCTCTCTCTCTCTCTCTCGCGGCGCTCGCGGTGGATTCCATCGCCGAACCCGGTTTTCAAGGCCACGGAGGTCCGTGGAGATGTTTTCATTCCGCTTCCGCAGCTTCGATACGTCGCTCTGTCAATGTGTGTCCTCGTTGTGCCCCCCTTTTTGTTCCTCCTTTTGTTGAACCAGGTGAAAGAGTTCTTTTGAGATTTTCAAGGAAGTTTCACGGCACACAAAACAGCGTAAAAGATTTTCAGTTAGGAGGGACTGCTTTTGATTTTACTCATGTGAAGGTTGTTCAATATACAGATTGCACACATATAAACATAATCAAGCATCCGCTTGATCTATCTAACGTTTATATTAATACAAACGTTAAAGTATTTCCTCGGGATCACACTTGACATGAAATACAATTAAATAAATAAAAATGAAGATAATAATACCGACGATAATGAGAATCATAATAATACTGATTATAATAATAGAAACAATAATAATGTAATGATAATAACGGGCAGTAAGATGTTGTCTTGTATTGTAGTATTTCTTAACATTTTTTAAAGATCATTAAGTGATGCAAAATGTTCCTTATTTCACTGAATGCTGTACATTTGCAAGAGGAAGAGCATTTATGTCTCACACACACACACACACACACACACACACACACACACACACACACACACACACACACACACACGTCCTGTGAGATCGGGCTCCGAACAGCCTTCCCTAATCACAGCCTGGACGAGTCGTGCCCGGTTCCAGCGGCGCTCACACATTACGGCCGTTTTGAGCGTGGGATCACACCTCGAAGCGATTCAGTGTGACCGAGCTGTGCGGTCGTCGCTGTTGCAGGCGGAAAAAAAAAAGAAAACATCAAGCCGAAGCTTACTGGACTGAACCTCTGAAAACCACGAGCGGGCGAGCAGCTCTTCTGAAAGCAAAAAAAAAAAGAAAAGAAAATATCGATGCATTAAGCTTAAAGTCCCATGAAATGAAACATTTATTCTCCTTGTCGCTGTCCGGTTTCTCCGACTGCATTTTTCCAGCTTTCCTTTTTTGTCACATAGCACATCTACAGTGTACGTCAAACGTGCACTTTTTCCCCTTTTTATATCAAAATCCTCCACCTCCCGGCTCCGTCACAAAGTCAAACCGCCTCGTCAGTTATAACCTGCTTTTTTAAGGATGAATTAAGTTGCGTTATCCTCATTTCAGCATTATTTTAGTGTCAGTTTGTGAGCTTTAGGTTAAAAATGTTTAAGTTACATTCAGTCCTGGTTGATCTGACGACGCCCTGTTTACGCAGAGGATAAAAACAAAAGTACGGTTTCATGCTACAGGTCCCAGAATACTTCAGCAAAACAAACTGCTGTCAGGCAATCATTTATTTAAATGAAAATCTTTGACGTTGCCACTTTAAAATGATGTTTGTTACCGGGACTGGAGTGTGCAGGCACTGGTTTTTATTTAAGGCCAGTTGCTGCTTGTGGTGGCATGGAAAGAAAATCCAATGCAGTTCATTCAGAGCTCCACCTGTGTATATATATGTATATATATATACATATATACATGTGTATATATATATATATATATATATATATGTATATATATATAAATATACAAACCTCTTTTTAAAGAGCCTACACATTCATATTGCTTTACCGGGTGCTTTATTGACATTTTCTCTAACATTTTTCCATGAACTGTAAGCTGATATTTGAGCATGAATAAATAATTCGAAGAAATAGCTCGGACGGAAAATGGATCCAGTTTGACTTTATTTCAAAGACGCACATAACAGTCTCTGCCCATGACTGCTATAATTACATTAAATGGTACCCCGCTGCACTCCTACGGTTGGACCAGAGATGGACAGTTATCAACAAAAAGAAGAAGATCAGAATCTTTTTATTCTGTACGTCGGGCTCCTACATTACCCACAATGCAACTTGACCACCAGTAGGAGATTTGAGAGATGTTTTATGCTAGTTAGCAGCTCACGTCGATGCTCCCCTCAACCAGAGATGACCAGCTCCATGCTACAGATTATGTTCATGTTCAAACTTCGACTTTACACTTTTTACCCAAATGCTGCAGAACTAAAAAAAATATATATATATATATATATATATATATATATATATATATATATTTATATAAAAGCAATTTCTCTGAGACAGGGTGGCAAAAAGACTTTTCCAGTGAACGCATTTGGGTTCAAGGTTCAGCTTCACTGTCATTACACAATACAGGATACAGGATTGCGCAATACCATGCAGCCCCTGGTGTCAAATCCCAAAAAATACCAGGGTCACCAGAGACAGTCTGACCTTATCAAATTATGAAATGAAAAAAAGCAGAGAGGAAAACCATCAATAATCCTCGTGTTCTGGGCTGTTTGGTGGAGATTTTGTGACAAAAAAACATTCATCTGTGCGTTTCTGTTGCAGGTCAGGGCGTCCTGTCAGCTTCATGGTGGTCCTCAACACTCCCAGCCCCCTGAGTAAGATCTCCTGGGTCAACCGTCTGCACTTGGCCAAGATCGCACAACGTAAGAACACACACACACACACACACAGGTGACTCTAATGTAACGGTGCATTTTGTGCCCCCGAAAAGCTAGGCGAGGTCCCCGCAATGTGGTTGTGCGAACAGACGTATGTCCTCACAAGGCGGGTAAAAAAAACACATACACACACAGAAAGGATTACGATGGCATTTCTATTTAGACAGGATGATGTAATGCAATGAAATGTAATAACAATGTTTTAAGTCAGAGGCTCAGACACGTCATCGGCGTTTGGTTCACACTCTATCGGCTAAGTGCACAACTTGAATTACAACTTATGTAATCAGGGGGAGAAAAAAAAAAAACGACGCTCTCAACTGGGTCATCCAAAGTTTTGTGTGTGTGTGTGTGTGTGTGCTGCGCAAAGAGGCAAACTTTAGAAACAATGTTAAATTCATAAACCCCCCCCCCCCGTTCTAAAATAGACGACATCCTCTAATGCCGGTTGTGTTAAAAAATTCTGCTCATTTAAAAAAAAAATTTTTTTAAATCTTCAAATGTCGGGTATTGATGGAGGAGACGCAGACGGTCAACATGCAGGAAGAGGCCTGGCCAGACGCTGCCCAGCAGGGAGCAGCACAGCTCTTCTTCCTTTTCCCCCTTCCCTCACCCATTTCCTCCCAACCCCTCCGGCCCGCTCTGCAGTCTGACCACGCTGCAGCGAGAGGAGGTCTTCCTCTCTCGGGGTCTTCATCAATGCCGCGCTGTCATCCAGTAGGCGAACGCCGAGGACATTAATCTGCTTATTTGTCCACGATGGCACGCATATTCAAACCCACTCGCCACTCCAGTCCCCCCCCCCCCCCCCCCCCCCCCCCCCCCATCCTTTTCCTGCTCCCTTGCATGGCCTTGAGCGCTCTTCCCTTGTCAAAGACACTCTTGTCTGGGTTTGTTGTGTGTGCGGTACGTCTCTCAACGCTGCGCTCGAGTGTAGCTCCAATCTGATTGTTGCGGCCTCTCGGATCCCAGAGGCCTTCGCCGTGAGCGTCGGAAAACATTCAAGGTTTTCCGAGGATGTTCTCGGGGGGGTGGGGGGGGGGGTGGATTAAAGGACACGGAGTTAAATGTCTCGTTGAGATGAGTGGCCCAAGATGTATTTGTTTTTAGCAGCAGAAAGAATGGGATGAAGGTCAAGAAGAAGAAGAAGAAGAAGAAGAAGAAGAAGTGTTTTATGCTTTTCAAAATTTGTCCTGAGACTTCGCCGCACCTCAATTTTGAGAAACCCACAAGAAAGAAAACCCCACAACGATGATTAAATAGTCCGAATTATTTTGTCATTTACTCTGCAAGGGAAACACCGAATAAACATGTATCGATCTTACGCGTGGAGAACTCCCCCCCTGAAGACGAGGAGCGCCATCAAAACGTACACATCGGCCATCGTCTTCACTCTCGTATTGATTGCGACCGTCAGCGGCGATCCGTCTTGGTCTGATTTGCTCTTCCTCCGGCCGTGTAGCCTCGGGGCCTCGTAAAGATACACATGAAAATCTTTCGCTTCTCTTTGACGTCCACGAGTCTCAGAACACTCGGCTGAAGTGACACAGGTTGAGGTCGAAAGGGTTTTCGAGGCCTCTGGCGCGCGTCACCGTGACAACGACAATAGAAACCGCTTCCAGAAGGACGAGCAGCCGGGTACGGGTAGGAGTTTAGAGACCAGCACGCTTATCAATCCTGCTTATCGGGGCTTTTTGATTGTATTGTGAGAAAATGAAGAAAGAAAACACGTCAACATTTACTTTATTCTTCTTCTCGGAATGCGAACAAAAAGTCTTTCCTGAGCAGCAAGAACATCTTTAAAAAAAAAAAAATACATTCGCAGCTAAACAATTAGCTCGATGATTAGCTTTCGTGTATGAATCTCGTTCTTGTGATCGAACCCCATAGTACGGCGTCGCTAACGTCACCCGCAGGGCACGAGGTCGCCCGTTTGCTGCTCGCCAAAACCGTTGTTTTTTTTGCCAGATTCTTTTGATAAATTGCCGGTGTTCACCTCCTTTTACTTGTGAGCGGTTGTATTGGGTCCGTGAAACTCACAGGCGCCGTGGTTTCTGATGGTCGATGCTTCCTGCAAAGCGCCGGCGCCGACACCAGTCGTCAGAGCAACCGGTGCAGAGAGACCGCTGAGAGTCTCGAAGACCTGGACCACGAGTTCTAAATGTCGAGCTCAGGACGCAGAATAAAGAGCCTCTTTCAACCGGAGGGCGAACCACGCGGCGCTTGTTAAAATGATTGACAGCAACTTGGGTTTCATTTCAGGACGCTTGCTCCTGCTCCTTGACGGTTGCTCTGCGGTTGCAACGCGGTTTTTTTTTAGGTTTATTTATGCAACAAAAATAGGTGGAAAGGTTTAGGAAGTAGTTCATGAAGCAAAATGAGTCAAATAACTACGATTGTTGCGTCATTCACAAACACAACATACACGTGGAAATAATCACAACAACCAAATATCAATAAAGTTACGTTTGTGACAAAACAGTGTAATGGTGGCCATGAGTGGGTACTGGGTGATTTGGGAGTGGGCGGGCTTCAGAGATGCTGCTTATGTAGTTTCACAAATTGCACAATAGCAACTCTTATAGCGTATTCTATATTATAGATTTTCTTTCCACATTTACCTTCTTCTTCTTCTTCTTCTTCTATAAAACCTACGTATGTCGACAGCCCACGCAGAGTCAATCCTTTCTCTCGCGTATGAAGCTCAGGTTAAATATTCATTATTATTATCTAATAGAGGTCAGAAACACAAAAGATTGCCGCCTGGTTACTTGAACTGTGTGATTGGCAAATACTTGGAAAAGGAATTACCTGCACAAAGGTCATCTACCTGTTCGTTTATTACAGCTCCTCATCCTCTTCAGGGTCACGGGGCGGGGGGGCACTTCTCCCAGCATGCATTGGGATGAGCCCCCCCCCTTCCCCCCCTCCCTTTACCCCATACACAGTGATCGTGGTGAATGTAAATGGCAACGTTAACTCAAACAGCTAAAGGTAGAATATTGATATTTTAAGTATTAATTATATTTTTCTTGACGACACACAATGGTCTTGTTATATAAGGTTTCTATGATTTATGATTTGGTAATTATATCTTACATAATTTCTGTATTAAAACGGTTTTAGTTAACCACTTCTGAGGTGGCTAATGTGCATCATACCTAAATGTATATTTGAACGCACCAGAACATGTAAATAATTGCTCTGGACCACACACACACACACACACACACACACACACACACACACTCACACACACACGCACGCAGCGCTGTGATACCCATCGTTCATTTAAAAAACGGTCGAGCTGGGGGCGGGGTGATGCATTTCATTGGCTCCCTCGGGCAAGTGGATCCGCACCAACCTGGTCAGGAAGACAATTACACGTTAATTGCATCACACCCACACTTCGCCTTCCCATTTAACCAAAATGTAATTACAATAAGTGAGTTGTTGATTTAATTTCACGGATGGCGCGCTGTCATCGAGGCCTCCTCCCTCGTCGTGGCGGGACCGAGACCTGCAGTTGAGTCGGCGTTTGAAGCGCGTCCGACCGTGGTCTCGTTTCGGCCCCCCCCCCTCGAACGGCGAACGAACGCCGCGGATAAGCTAATGTTCTCACGCATGATTTAATGAGTGATTAGACATCGCGAAACTCATTTCCCCCCAGACCCATCTGCGCACCAGTGTTTATCCTGTTACCTCCATTTAGAAGGAAGCGCAGCGGCGTCCCACGGCTGCAGCTAATGGCCGCGCCCCGTGCCACATGTGTGAGTATCCGTGGCTTTTTCTAGTGACGTTCCTTCACGCTGTATTAAAGTCCTGTGAGCGGAATCGCCCATTAACAATGCCTTGTTAATGTTGTGAGCTTCCTTACTGGCCATGTTGAAGCCGCCCTGGTGGCCCCGGGCGTCCTTAGTGGCCATGTTGAAGCCGCCCCTGGTGGCCCCAGGCTTCCTTAGTGGCCATGTTGAAGCCACCCTGGGGGCCCCGGGCTTCCTTAGTGGCCCCGGGCTTCCTTAGTGGCCCCGGGCGTCCTTAGTGGCCATGTTGAAGCCGCCCCTGGTGGCCCCGGGCGTCCTTAGTGGCCATGTTGAAGCCACCCTGGGGGCCCCGGGCTTCCTTAGTGGCCATGTTGAAGCCGCCCTGGTCGCCCGGGCTTCTTTAGTGGCCATGTTGAAGCTGCCCTGGTGGCCCCGGGCTTCCTTAGTGGCCATGTTGAAGCCGCCCCTGGTGGCCCCGGGCTTCCTTAGTGGCCATGTTGAAGCCGCCCCTGGTGGCCCCGGGCTTCCTTAGTGGCCATGTTGAAGCCGCCCCTGGTGGCCCCGGGCGTCCTTAGTGGCCATGTTGAAGCCACCCTGGGGGCCCCGGGCTTCCTTAGTGGCCATGTTGAAGCCGCCCTGGTCGCCCGGGCTTCTTTAGTGGCCATGTTGAAGCTGCCCTGGTGGCCCCGGGCTTCCTTAGTGGCCATGTTGAAGCCGCCCCTGGTGGCCCCGGGCTTCCTTAGTGGCCATGTTGAAGCCGCCCCTGGTGGCCCCGGGCTTCCTTAGTGGCCATGTTGAAGCCGCCCCTGGTGGCCCCGGGCTTCTTAGTGGCCATGTTGAAGCTGCCCTGGTGGCCCCGGGCTTCCTTAGTGGCCATGTTGAAGCCGCCCCTGGTGGCCCCGGGCTTCCTTAGTGGCCATGTTGAAGCCGCCCCTGGTGGCCCCGGGCTTCCTTAGTGGCCATGTTGAAGCCGCCCCTGGTGGCCCCGGGCTTCCTTAGTGGCCATGTTGAAGCCGCCCCTGGTGGCCCCGGGCTTCCTTAGTGGCCATGTTGAAGCTGCCCCTGGAGGCCCCGGGCTTCCTTAGTGGCCATGTTGAAGCTGCCCCTGGAGGCCCCGGGCTTCCTTAGTGGCCATGTTGAAGCCGCCCTGGAGGCCCCGGGCTTCCTTAGTGGCCATGTTGAAGCCGCCCTGGAGGCCCCGGGCTTCCTTAGTCCTTGGAGGGGGCTTCCTTCAGGCTCAACGTGATGGAATATGGCAGCCAAGCCCGTATTTCCGGTAAAGAGCGTTTTTGCCACGTGTTTGTAGTTTCGAGGACTTGAAATATAAAGTGAGAATTACCCTCGCGGTGGTGCTTTGACCAAAAGCCCCGGGTCCATTAATAACTTGGTGTGCCACTGCATCTTTGATTCCTCTCCCCCACCCCCCCGCTGTTTCTGAAGGGGGGTCTTCACGAAATAGCCGGAAGCATTTCCTAATTAATGGGCTTTTCTCTTGGCAGAATTAATTGCTTCCTACCATGCAGTCCCGGGCCCTTTCACACAGGGTTAAGGCTGCAGACTGTGATGGCCCTCACAAGAAGAACAAGAGGCTGTCAAATCACCAGAGATTTCAAGAGCAATGGATGTGGGCAAAGAGAGGGGAGCTGTTGAGGTTGTGTGTGTGTGTGTGGGGGGGCGTAAGTGTTTATGTGTGTCAAGGGGGAAGGGAGGGAGGGGGGGGGGGGGGGGGGATGATTGAGACAAGCAATCAGTCCCACTGCAGGGAACAGAGGGCAGGCAGGGGGCCGTTGCCTGTGGTTACACCGCTAAGTGTGCCAGTCCCTCTCTTCTTTTTTTTTGCCCGTGCACACGGATCAATAGATGAGTGGAGTGTAGCTCGGAGGTTCTCGCACACACACTCCGACACGCCTTCTTAATCCACTGTGTGATAACCTGCGCAGGAGACAAGCGGGAGGGGGAAGGGGGGGGTGTTGAGGATGCAGAATCCGCCCTGCTGCGTGGGCTTAAGGCGCGTCTGGGAGGGCTCTGCTTCCATTAGCCCGGCGGATTCAGATCGCTCCGCTGATTTCACTGCGTCTGTTCAAATTGCATTACCTCGAAATTCATGCGCAACTGTTTTGTTTTTCGTGCCGTTGAATAGTGAGCCGGAAGAAATTCCCTTTTGATAACACTTTCAATAGGAACGCTTTTGCAAAAAAAAACGAAAAGAAAAAAAAAAACGATTCTCCCCCCGCCCTCAAATTAATCCCCCCCCCCCCCCCCCCCCCCATCTCGCATGGGAAATGGTTATGACGAGTAAACATTATCACGGATTTAATTAACAGATCCCACACTCTCATTGATCCGTGGGAAATATCAATCGCACTGGGTGTATTTAATTAAGTCTATATCTTTGCCCTTTGTGTTACTGGGGTTGATGGGGAGCCACGCTCTGCAAATTAATCTTTCATCAGGAAAAAGACTTGAAACAAAAGCACGATGGGTAAAAAAAAAAGATCTCCCTCCTTAGTATTCCAACCCCACACCTACACAAACGACGTTGTTATTCATAGTTATCGTACAGTAGCTGAGATTGAGTTGACCTTGACCGTAGGCGTGTGGTATCTCGGCGTTCTTATAGATTGCCTTCAGCTCACACTGTAGTTCAATCAGGAGAGGCTTCGTCGAGTGAACCCGCCGTTACGTGGTGTACATCTACGTGGGTAGAGACCCTGGGACGTGGAGCAGCCCACTGGGCACCATGACGACCATGACGACCATTTCAACAAGACCAGAACGCGGCCTAAAGGTCCGACGGCGACGATCTAATTGGTTTCAACGCCCCTCTCGTCGGCCGAGGAGACGGGAGGGACGGTGAGCGTGATGAGAGTTAAGCTGCAGCTCTGTAATTTAATTGTCGAAAAACACATTCATAGTTTCTATTGTTCAAAACTAGCTGAGCTAGCGCCACATCTCCTACGATTATTGCTCTTTGATGTACTCTCTTGTGATTGGTGCACTCGCTGCCCAATCAGGTGGTAGCTTGCCCTGTAAAACCCTCCCTCTGTACGACGTCCATGGCACGTTTCATTTAAGACGGGCCTCAGCATGCACGTCTTCCTCAGTTGGGCTCTTCTTTTATTGTGTCGAAACACTTAAAACGGTAAAATGGCAACTACATTTCTTTTGTTACTCTTCTTGTTATTTCCAGATGTCGCAGTTCTTTTACTGGAGATAATGGTAGGATAAGGCTGCCTGCATACAGGAGGAGGCATTTCATGTGATCGGCATGACAACTCATTGATATTAATGTTAGATAATGTGGGGGGGCTCAGACTGCACGCTTACGCCTTCCGATTTGCCAACCGTTTTGGTTATTTTACTACTATTTCAAAGGAAGTATTGATTTGTCATTATAGATTGCTTCCGGGTGGTGGCTCATAGAATAGTGTGAAACAGTTTTGAGAACAGACGCAGTGTCAAAGGAAGTCAAATGGGACAAAAAAAAGACTATTTTGTCTGTTTTCTGACATAAAAATACATTATCTGTACGGTATTTCTTCCTTTAAAAGAAATCTGTTCACCATGTTAATCTAGGGTGCATAAACATGCCGTTTACTGCTTATAGCTGTGTGTTTACACCGGTTGCTTATGAATGAAATGAGGCCTGTATGCATTAAATACCGTGTTTTTATGTATTTGACATATTCATATTCCAAGCCCTTGCGTTTAACTAATTGACCACCCGAATGCAAAACAAACCAGTTCATTGTATTAGCAGTAATATGACTTATGGGTTGTAATTTGTATGTTTTTTTCCCCCGGCTGCTGGCATTAGTGGCTTTGGAGCAGTTTTCTTCCCCCGTGGACACACTTGACACTAATTGGTCCATATTGAGAGCCACAGCAACTGGCATGTCCAAGGCCCCTACTTGTATTTACCATTAGGAGGCTGACATGAATGTCCGTTCCCTGTCCTATTTATGGTGAATCCAACATGATGTTAATGTAGCGTGAGGTACAGTTCACAGGGCATTGTACCGGAGGAAACCATTATGTCTCACCGATAGCCTCATTTTCTACGGCCGTTGAGTTGAGAAATGTAAGATTGATGTATTCAAGTCATATTTTAGATGTAGAGACGTTTTGTCCCCCACATCTCTTCACTGGGTTTTGCATAGCAATGAACATCAGATCCTCTCAGCAGACGTGTTAACAGTGTTCTGTGGTCATCTGTTGCAAACCTCACTAAGAAAGGATGGGAAATCATATATAAATACATATATATATATATACATATATATATATATACATATATATTTATATATATATATATATATATGTATATATGTATATATATATGTATATATATATATGTATATATATACATACATGTAAATATATATATAAAAATATGTATATATATTCATATTTATATATATATATATTCATATTTATGTATATATATAAATACATATATATTTATATATATGTAAATACATATATATATTCATATATATATATATATATATATATATATATATATATAAATACATGTATATATTAGATTAGATTAGATTAGATTACATTTTATTGTCATTGCACATGTACTAGTATATAAATACATATATATATATAAATACATAAATATATAGAGAGATAACATTAATATTAAATAAGGTCATACATGAATATGGCAATACAGTAGATCGGATGAATGGTCCCCGAGATATGCAAAGGACAAAGACTCCTTTCTTTGTGGTTAGATAGTCAGATAGCTATGTCATGAAAAGATGCGTTATTACAAAGCGTAGTACACATCAAGCTATTTTTATGCTTATATCCTAAGATTTTTGATTATCCAAATACATAAACAAATTACTGTGAAAGTGAAAAGGTAATTCTCTGTAGCAGACGAAACGTGCTGGAGCAACAACTCTCGAGTGTTATGTTTTCCTGTGTTCAACTGATGAAATTATTGAGCAAATAAAGTAATATAGGCGCGCGCGTGTGTGTGTGTGTGTGTGTGTGTGTGTGCGTTGAGGTGAGTGGCCCTATTTTGTGCCGTTTTGGCTCTAGTTGTGCGTTGGCTCTCGTCTGTGCTGCGTTATTCATCATCATAAACTACACGGGACTGAAGGTTAAGAGTAATTTGTGTTCCCTCACATCGACGTTGTGTCTCTCTCTCTTTTTCTCTCTCTCTCTCTGTGTATTGTTTTTCTTCATATTAGTCACTGGTCAGCATACCCAAAACGGAACATTATTATTTACGCTAATAATTAGCTTCAGGAAGTTGACGATCAGTCTGGGGTAAAGGGAATCACCGGCTTCTGCTTCCCCACCTCAATTAAAGTGACCTCACGCCTCTCTGCATCCGGGGGGGGGGGGGGGGGGGGGCGCTGACCCACAGGCCGACGCCTTTCCGCGAAATATGAATTATTAAAGAACGCTCCACACCAACTCGAGACGACTGTAAATATAAGCGACTGAATGATTTATGACCTTATCGTGTGAAACCCAGAGTATAAAGAAGGGACATTTCCCCCCCTTTTTTTTTCAAAATGAAGCGAAGGAGCAACGTTAACATCCACACACACTCTGCGGCGTTTACGGTCGCTAGGGCGACGGCCGGCTAGTCCGCCGCAGCAGATGTCTTACGGGTCAAACCCCAGGAGCAAACGGTCATTGAACACAACACAACGCATCTCTCACACATGAAAATTTAACACTGATTTTTTCCTTGTCCAGAGATGCACCTGCCGGGTCAATCCATTATTATATCTCCAAAATCCAGTTGCATTTTTTTTTTTCTTCTCCTGCCGGCACTGACTCTCACTGTTGATTTAAGTGCATGTTTAATCACGATGGAGGGCCCCTCGCCCCCTCCAACATGGGAATAAGCCTCTGGTTGTAACATTCACATGCCGATAACGCCACACATACATGGCGGCAGACAAACGTCTCGTCGCTGCGAGGGGAAAAAAAAAAAAAAAAAAAAAGCCAGTTGGTGAACGGCAGCAACAAGTCTCTCTTTTTTCGTTTTTCTTTTTTCTTCTCAGGGGAGGAGAATTCAGCCGGCTGGTTGTGTGGACAGGACGAAGGGAAGGCCGTGGCCCCGTTCTCCTGTCCGCTGCTCGCCTGTCACATGCCCGTCTTCGCCACCAAGTCACCGGAGAGGAAGGTGAGGCTCCTTTTCTCACAGGTTCACCGCTGAGCTGAGAGATGGGAAATCAAATCAACTCTCTTAACACGTAATACACGCCGTAAAAAGGAGGACATTTAAATGTTGTAGTCTTGTCATGCGACACAAACAGACACAAGGTATTGTAGATTTATACAAAAGTTTGGGGTCACTTAGAAATGTCCTTATTTTTCAAAGAAAAGCAATGAAGATAACATTAAATTAATCAGAAATACACTCTATACATTGTTAATGCAGTAAATGACTATTCTAGGTGGAAACGTCTGGTTTTTAATGAAATATCTACATATAGAGGCCCATTTCCAGCAACTATCACTCCAGTGTTTTAATGGTACATTGTGTTCTTAGAAGACTAATGGATGATTAGAAAACCCTTGAAAACCAGTGCAATTATGTTAGCACAGCTGAAAACATGCTAGTGAGAGAAGATATAAAACTGCTGCAAATGGAGTATTCTTTGATGAAAGCAAAGTTTGAAGGACACAATTAATATTTCAAATATAAATCGTTATTGCTAACCTTGTCAATGTCTTGACTATATTTTCTATTCATTTTGCAACTCATTGGATAAATAAAAGTCTGAGTTTTCATGGAAAACACGAAATTCTCTGGGTGACCCCAAAATTCTGAACGGTAGTGAATGTGTGTATATATATATATATATATATATATATATATATATATATATATATATATATATATATCTCTTGTGATGCAGAAATTATTTTACATTCAGCAGAGAAACCACTCGTATCTAAAACAAAAAGATATGTGATAAATTGATCAAATAAATACCTGTAAAACCCAAGGTGCCTTATCACATGCGTCCTGTCAGCATATTAAAGCAAAAAAAAGAAGCAACCCTGCACATTCATTTGTAAGCAGCCCTGGCACATGTTGGCACATTGTCCAACCCGTACAAAAAATAACTAAAAACTAGGGCTGGGCACGTTAACGCGTTAGAAATACGTTAGCGTAGCATACATTAACGCCGACAATGATTTTTATCATGCGTTAACAGCATTTTAATTTTTTTCCGCATTGGGAGGGGCTTAACGCTGCTGCACACATTGAGCGAGAACATGGAGAAAGATACTTTTAAATGGACATTTTCATTTTAAATCTCTACCAGACGGCGTAGTTGATAAAAGCAAAAGCTATTTGTAACAACTCGAATTGGAGTTATCTCTTTACCAGAGGACCACGAGCATGAAGTACCACTTAAAACTGGATTTGGAGGGGTCGGTCGTCAACCCCACCTCTCTAGCCAATCACGGGGAGGCAGTGTGCGTGCTGGTCGAGCCGCGTGCCTGTGATTGGTGGAGCCGAGGGGAGGCGGGTTTGACCTGTTCTGGGGACGGGAGTGAGTTAAGCTAGTTAGAAGAGTTGATGAAAACCGAGCGCACACCGTGCTGTTAGCGTAAGAGAGCCTCGTCAATGCTGAAGGGCGTTCACGTGCTTTTGACTGTCATGAAAACAGAAGACGGACATGTTGCAGAAACGTGCGCGGAACATTGAATTCATGTCGCACAGCAGTGGAGCGTTTCCAATAAAGTCAGCACACTTAGCACGAATAGTGCATGAAATATGACGCTGCTGCGAGACGTCCTCCGCGTGAACACGCCCCCTGCGTCGCCCACGCTCTCCTGCAGGAGGCCGACGGTTCTCTGGGTCCGGCGCTCCGTCACAGTGTCTGCAGAACAGTTGTGCGCCACTTCAAACACAGTCCAGCAAGTGCTGCACATTGAACATGGACAAAGGAATGGATGCAAAAAGTTAATTTAGTCATTGTGTGACTAACATCAACGAAAGGGTTTCTTTTTTCTTTCCTTGACTGAGATTCTCCAAAGTAAATCCACAGGCTTTACATACTAAAAGGTCCCTAAAAGGCTCAGTAGATTCCAGCTGTGTACTTTATTTTGTGCTAGACCACTTTAACGTCACTCTAACAGGGACCCTAACGACTGAACATACACTGTTAATGCTGTTCCCTGGTACAGATTTATATTCTGTACGTTAACTTGCTGTTGCTCCCAGAGTGCCTGTTACATTGTTCTGATAACATTACTTTAAAATAAAAGCGTGCAATACACTAGTTTTTAATTCATTCTTGAATGTTGCGCATAATGCGATTAATCACAGAAAAATCACGCGGATTAATCGATTCAATTTTGTCATCTCTGCCCAGCACTTAAAATAAGAAATGTACTCCATGATGGGTGAAAAACCTCTTTACTTTTGCTGTTGTCAGTTTCATCTACTTGGATGTGCACAATAACACAACAAAAACAATAAAGCACAAATACACTGCTAACAAGAACATGTATTTAGGAGTAAACCGTGGCGTATATGATCTTTTCAGCTGGATCGTCTTGCTCTTAAACTGCCAGTTTAACGCGCGGCGTCTCCACTCGAGAAGCAAAGTGCTTCCGTTTGGCTCAATCCGTCAAAACAATTTGTCTTTCACCGACGCTAAATCCTCCTCCTGAGCATCCATTAGTGCACAGTGGCGGCGGGATCTTTTATTTTAATAAAGATTTTTGTTGCGAGAGATCCTAGTGCCGTTTAACACACTCAGTCGCCCATTGAAAGCAATCAAAGCCCACTTGTCTCGCCCTAACAGCTAAAAATACATTGTCTCGGGCGATGATCTCACTCAAAAACACCTCCGCTGTCGGGAAACTACAAGGTGACACGAGAGCTTCCCCCTAAGATGCCGAGCTTGAAGCGCTTCGATCGATACGAGCCGTTAAGACCGAGAAGCCTCCGATGGATCAAATGGTCAGCGCGGGTGAGAGATGGACTAAGAGGGGAGTCAGTGGAAATGGTATAAAATCAATTTGCAGAGGGGTGGGAGATGATAATGCCATAATGTGGTTATGGGTCTCGCTGAGCAAGGTGGGCGGCGGCGGCGAGGGGGTGGGGGGGAGCCAAATTACCACGGCCACTGAGGGAGGATGTTATAAAGTGATCATGCAATTATCTTAATGGCTGTGGGACACCCGAGCATAAATCAATGTTCCAACACTAGATTAAGAACTCTACGCCGAGGCCGCAGTCTGCCGGCCGAGCGGACCAGACGGCAGCTGGAAGGGCGGAAAGTGTTACTTTTGACATTGTAAAAAAAGGGGGGGGGGGGGGTATTTCCCAAAAGATCCGGAGGGCTCTGCCAAAGTTTGTTCCACCTGGCTGGAAGCGGAGCCAAGTCAATTAAGGCATTTTGAGATTTTGAGCCAGTGGGACTCTGCAGTCTCTTGAGGATCAGCTCGTATTCTCCGTATTCTCCGCACGGGCAAAACCCCCCCCCCCCCCCTCCCCCCCGTGGCGTTGTTCCCCGACGGCTCTTGAACTGAGCATGTGTCTGTTTTCAGCTGTAAAGACCTGGTGGTGGTCGCTCGGTGCCATTCAGCTTCTCGATTAAAGGGAAACATTAATGCTCGCGCTGCTGTGTCAGCGAGTACACGTCCATTTAAGTTCCCTCAATGCACGTGCTCGAGTCGCACCCCCCCCCCCCCCCCCCCCCCTCCCCCCTGCGTATGTTTGGTTGTGTGCAGTGCGCCTCTCAAGGATGGGTTTGTGAGAGGACCGTGGGGGGGGGGGGGGGTAAGCAGCTGAAGAGGTAAGAAGTAGTATTTCTTTCCCATCATCAGAGAAGGTAGCATTAAATGGAGTGACTTTAAGTCCTTCATGCAGAGCAGACTGCGATTAGGGGCTTAACTCAGCAGTGCGCCCCTCCCCCCCCCCCCCCTCTCTGTGTCTCCATCTTCGCCTCCGGGACACACACACACGCCTCTCTGTGCCAAAAGCTCCGCGGCATCTCTTTCTCCAGCTCTTCGCTAGCTTCTCTTGGCAGTCTTGAGCTACAGTGAGTAGAAAGGATGAAGAAAAGGAGGCGAAGAAGAAGAAGAAGGGGGGGGAAAGAAATACCAGAGATGTGGCCGACGGGGCCGAAGCCATTTTGCCCGAAAACTGAAAAATAAAGCGGCGTAGCGTGGAGAACTCGCAACGGGTCACCTGAGGGATGTCAACCTACTGCCGTCTGTGGGAAGCTGCAGAGGCTGCTGGGCGAAGTCGTTAGGCGGAGGAGATAAAGCTTATCACGAGTCTGCTGAGCGAGAACAGCGGGGGCAGGCGGACTCCATTTATCTCTTTCGTTTTCTCCTTGACTTTCTCCCCCCCCCCCCCCACCCCCCTCCTCCTCCTCGCTCTCTCTCTCACACACACACAGAACCGGACGCTATCTTTTGTTAATGGACGCGCCGCAGTCGGGTCAACGAGGACCGACCGACGATGTTTAAGTCGATGGACACGCTCCGTTTCGTCCGCCGCTCGCTCTGAAACGGAGCGTGATGTAGTTTGAGGTTTTTAGGAGATTATTAGAAGAAAAAAAAAGAAAAACAGGTAACAGATGAACCGGGTATAGAATCAGCTGTCAAATATGGAGGAATCACACAAGTAGCACGTCCGGTGCACGGTATTGATTTTAACAGGACGGAGGATGCGTGTAACATTTCGAGCATTTCGACGTTTCTGATTTCATTTGTGTCACAAATACGTAGACGATCGACGGCAGTTGAGTCGGCCGCCGCTTTGAGGGTCGAGTCATGAGAACCGTCGCCTCCGAGAAGCTTTTCTCTTCATCTCAGTGGACAGTTTTTGGGGGCAACGCGGCGATGTACATTTTCTTTCATCACTCTCTGACATTTGATCAACCAAACGATTAACATGACAGTTTGCAGACCCACATCTCATCCAGTCGAGCTGCGCCGCTTGACTAGCTTTGGATGAACCTGCTGTTCCTTTCAGTTCTGCGTCAGTGTGAAGACCTCCGAACCGAAGCGTTGGTGGAACCAAATCGTCAAGTGGCATTCGATGACGTCTCGAGTGGAAAACTGAACGGCTTTAAAATGATGTCGTCTCTATCGAGGATTTCATTATGCGCACTCGTTCAAAAAAGAGCTTTGAAGAAGATCAATGCCGGCTTCCTGTCCCGATCTAAACATTCTCAGAGAGGACGCATGTCCGTACTGTGTGTGTGTGTGTGTGTGTGTGTGTGTGTGTGTGTGTGTGCAGTATTTCATGGCGAGGGGGGGGGGGGGGGGGGGGGGGGGACAGGAATCCCAGCGGCTGCCTAACGATTCTCCGACGCCTGCCCATCTCCTCCAGGAGGAAAGCACCTCTCTCCCCTCTAAAAGGTTCCTAAACATCCGCGGCTACAAAGACTTTTGCGAATAGTAAAGGGACTTGTTTCCAGACTCCGTTTACGAGGCATTAGGCCCGGACGGGGTTGAGGACGGCTGCTATGCCAGAGCTCTTATAATACCTCGGGGGGGGGATTTCATCACGTATGCTTTGAAGTGCGTAATGACAAACTGGGAAAGGGGTGCGCTTCCTTTTCTCTTTTTTCTCCTGAGAGGATTAGCCTTTGTGTCTCAGCTCGGGGGGAAATAAAACCCGCTGGGTCACGTCTCATCGGTTCTACACTCCGCTAGTTTACGTAGATCACACAGTTCGCCGTTATCATTATTGTTGCCTTTTTGTGCGATTCAGTTTTAAAAAAAAACGTGCGACAGGCCGTCATTTTTTTTCTGTCTTTTGTCGTCCGGTGACACCACACCGTACCGGCTCAATGGGGGCGTGGGGGGGGGGGGGGGGGGGGGGGGGGGGGGCGGGGTCCGGACCAGCCGGGGGATGCCCTCGTGCGCGTGTGGTGCACGCCCCTCCCAGCTCGCCGTGTCATCCGTCTTCCCCCGCTGATGGAGTGACACCAGAGCAGCTGCCCTGTGTATTCAGCTCGCCGCATGGAAGCGACCGCGTGTGCACAAAATGTGCTCGTTGAGTGGCAAGTACACTTTGTAAATGACTCAATGGCTCTGAGAGTAAGGGGGAAGACTGTGTGTGTGTGTGTGTGTGTGCGCACAGCATATGAGATACTATGTTATGAAATATAGATTAAAAAAAGAGGACAGTGTGAAAAGGTGGCTTTTCCCCGCTGCGACGCCTCTCTGCTAATTTATCTCTCTAGCCTGTTTCTTTTTCTTTTTTTATTCTAATTTCTCTGAGGTGAAGTCGTCGCATCGACACCTCGACGCGCTGCTTTCCGCCCTCTGTCTTTTTTTTCTTGAAGGTCGTTCGCTACCTTTTACAGACAAGCGGGGTCACGGACAAGCTCCTTCAAACCCTTCTCGCGAAACGAGCATCGCGGGACCAGCGGGGGGATGCACCTGAGCTGGAGACGGTTTGGAGGGCCGAGCCTCATCGAGGCTTTTCGTCGTCGTCTTTTCCCGCGATTATCGGGTTCAAATGAATCGACGACAATATACCAAAGTTGGATACCCATCAGCTGCTTTAATGCGTTTTTTTTTTATTCCTTCCATTTAAACCCACACAGTCACGATGCGTGATTTCCATTTCATTGTTGGCGTCCCGTCTTTTTGCGTGTGGCACAGGCTAATGTGGCGTCCGCGAACCAAAAACAACAGGTGCGCTCTGCGATAATAAATCCATAACGTCTTTTTTTCTTCTTCTCTTTTTCTGTTAAAACGTATCTGACGGCTTTCCCCCGCGAGGTTCACTCTGCGGAGGTGCCGAGGAACTCAGTCACACGTCACACGTCGAGTGTGTTTGGTGAGACGCACTCAGACCTGCATTCTGGAGCCTCCTCGAATACAAATAAATAAATAAAAACATGAAATAGGGGGGGACGGCATGCAGAATATTTAAAACGAGGGTCGATCTAAATTCCACCCCTGCGTGATCCCGGCAGACCCCGTTCGTTGCCGGAGCCGATGCGGCGCGGGCCCCCGCCTGGTCGGCGGCGCTCAGCTCGGCGAAAAGAAAAGAAAAAAACCCAAACCTCCAGACAACCGAGACTTGTCACTGTCACAAATACAGGCGGAAGTGACAGCCCACAAGCTCTGACTGCTTAACACTCCCGATCAAAGAGCACCTCTCGCTGAGGTCGGGGGCAGAAGTCAAACTCAGAGAGAGAGTCGTGACAGTTTCCGACCTCTCGGCTAATGCACCGGGGGTGCACGCGGAGGGCTTTCTTTCTCCTCTGTAGATCCGGATCTTTCTATACATACTCTTCCCTAGACGAGGCAATTTTTTTTATTAAACTCAAGTGATGGTTATAAGGTACTTTCGGGCCAAAAGCAGCAGCAGCTGCTGGCTCGGCTGCCCCCCCCCCGATAAGTCCCACGTCAGCAGCAAACAGCCCGGAGAGCCACGGAGGCAGAAATGGGAGTCGTGGTGACCGACTTCATTATTGCGAACGGGGGAGGTGTGCGTCTCCTAGTTTTTCATAAGCGCCTGTAAAATAAAAAGGTAAAGAATAGAAAAAAAATCACACATAAAAATACAATGTATTCCGAGTTCGTCGGATTCCTTCATAGGTTTAATTTGAGCAGATTATTTCTCTCATCGTGTGTGGTGTAAGAAGAAGATGTAACCACTTAAACCGGCACAGCGAGACCTCTGTGTGTGTGTGTGTGTGTGTGTGTGTGTGTGTGTGTATTGACATGAATGAGAGGCGCATTGAAACAAATCCCAGAGAGCCCGCGTTAGCGTCGGCATGCTAAGGTGGGCGTGTCCACGCCGCACCTGAGCTTTTAATTAATTGACTAAACAGCTGGAACAGGGACGGTGAAAAAGGATTTGGGGGTTCTTTAATTTGCCGCGTGTAAAGATGGGATCAGGGTGTTTTCTTGTCTTTCTTCGTGGTTTTTTTCTTCCCCTCTCTCTCTCTCTCTCTCTCTCTGTGATTTTCACAGTTAAGGTGCATTAAGCAGATTAATTTGCTGCGTGTGTACGTTCACTCGCCTTCGCTTTCATTTTACATGGTAATTACATTGTTGTTATCCGCACGTCTCCGCTCCCCTGTGTGCTCCCCCCCCCCCCCCCCACCCACCCCCCACCCCCCTTCATTACTCACCCCGCCAACAGAGGGCAGTGCGGTGACGTGGGCCCCTGGTAGACACGCCCCCCCCCCCTTGACAGCAAGGCTGTTTTGCAAAGGGCCTGATCTGTTGCTCTGACAGCTAACATACTAATTACAGGGAATCAAAGACACTCCGGCAATGCCTCCTTCTCCTTCTCTGCCCCCCCCCCCCCCCCCCCACCACCGAGTCTCTGCTCACTCTGTACTTGTCGAGATAGCGTGCAAGAACAAATTATGTACCCAGAAGGGAAATCCTGCAGATCTGCTAAATGTGCTAATTTGGTCACAATCTTCCTCCGCGTCAACGTGGAGAGAAAGGCAAAAAAAGAAGAAGAAAGAAAGGAGAACTGCATCAATTCAAAGGGGAGAAGGGTCTCTCTCTCTCTCTCTCTCTCTCTCTTTCTCTCTCTCTCTCTCCTCTTTTGATTTCCTATCGTGGCAAACAAATCCTGTCCGTCGCAGCGATACGCTCTCTCCTTGTTCTCTGCTCCGCTAATTAGTCTTCCCGCTACTCTCTTTTCAAGACGTGGACAACGACCACTCGTTGACAGCGTTCAACGACGGGCTCGATGGCCCCGCTCTCCTTTGCAGCGCCGTGCAGATGGGAACCCTTTACGTCGCTTAGGAAGTGTTTGAGCGTAGAAACTTCTAACTAATTAGTCGACCCGATCTTTGTTTTCGTTTCTTTCTTTTGTAGTCCTGTCACGAAATGGTTGACGGTCGCAATATCGGATGCAAATTGCTTTTTTGGAATATGAAAATACGGGCTCGAAACCGATGAAGCCCGAAGTGTTGAAACAATCCGATTCCTGTTTGAGGGAACACTTGTGATTTTGTGTTCGTCTCATGTCGCGCCCCAAAACTGTGATGGGGGGGGCCGGATTCAAATTCGGGAGGTGCTCTCCTTGATATGCAGAGCTTCCATTTTGGCAAAAGTAGCCGCGACGGCGCCACATGGACGGCGCCACATGGACGGCGCCACATGGCGTGGGACTGAGCTGGTCGCCGCGGCTCCCTTTCCGCCGTGTGTTTCCTGCCATCTGATGAAGGATCACAGAAAAAGCCCGGTCCACTCTCGTGGGCCCCGCGTCGACCAAACAGTGGTGTCGGTTCCCGTCTTTGAGGTTTCGGCGGCCCCGTCTGAAGGGGGGGGGGGGGGAGTGGAGATGGAGGAAGTGATTGACTACACACAGAAGTTTGGGTCCCGTAGTCCTCGATTGAACCCGTTAATGCGCGCGGCTTTCATCCAGAGCTGGAACGGCCGTAGGAGTCAGCAGGAGTGTGTGTGTGCGTGCGTGTGCGTGTGTGTGTGTGTGCGTGCGTGTGTGTGTGTGTGTATGCGTGTGCGACAGGGGAATCGTTACTGTACAGACAGTGGTTATTAAAGTGAGGCAAATGTCCTGAGCCGGTTTTTAATAATCATCTGTACCTGAAGCCCATCAAGAGTTAAAGACACTCCACTCCGCCTCATTCCTCTTCCCTCACGATGGTTCAACCGCATTGTCTTCGGGTTGACTTTGAATATATATTCCCGCAAAGCGTGGGCCAGCCACCGCAGCAGGTGGTCGGCCCCTTTGATCTCTTTGATGAGGACGCCGGGCGGAATTTTCAAATGGCGGGGCGACATCGAAGCTCACGAAAACCGCGACATGAAAAGCGAGTTCCAACTTTGATCCCGTCGTCCTTTTGTATCAGCTTCATTACGAGCGTGTACCGGAGGACAGATAATGAGCAAACAGTGTTCGGCTGTCCCCGTAGAGTAAGTGTGTGTGTGTGTGTGTGTGTGTGTGTGTGTGTGTGTGTAGAAGAGCTTATGTGGACTACATACTGTGCAGTGTGTATACACTCGGTTGGCAGCTGTATGATCATGTTGGAGGATGCGGCTTGTGGTGCTAATGCACTCTACTTCTTCTCTAATACGATATATGAACACCTGTCAGTGTAATCAATGCCTCTTATTAACACTTATTGCATGACTATTGTATTACATTGCATTAGTTTGAGTGTTTCTATCGTCATGGGATCTATTTATCTTTTTCCTTTATAAGCAAAAAGGCAATTTTGAAAGACCGATATTGGTTCAAATGATCTAGTTACCTCAAAATGTATGTTTCTGTCCGATAGACTCATCAAAATAAATGTTCACACGCCTTCAGGATGAAAATAATTCTTCGTGTTGGTCGATTATTGTGTCAATAAGTGCTCGTATTTTCCAAAGAGTAAAAATAAATACGTCGTGTTGTGCACTCAAAAATTCCCACAGTCGAACAAAAACATTTGTTGACATCTTCAGTACTTTTCTTCTTCTAAAAAAAAAAAAAAACCCACAGATGAATGCTTTGCCTTTGATGGATATCAGATATTACCTTTATGCAACACCACACCTGCCAGTGGGGAGGAAAAAAAAAAAGAAATGATGCAAGCGTGCGAAATTCTAACGTATTACTTATTTCAGAGAAACGTTTTTCCCAACCTTTTTTTTTTCCACTTCGATTGGAGAAGATTTTCAGACGATGCCGCAGACATTTTATCATCATGAATTTGCCCGTGTGCTTCTTAGAGGAACATCTAGCCGTCTGCTGCCAGGAAGGGAAATAAATAAGTAGTGAAACATACGGAAATGATGATCCGCTTTTTAGGGTGCTCATCTTTTCAATAGGTAAACGGACCATGTGACTTTTTTCCACTCACGTCATTGGACAGTTGCTACTTTTTTTTTTTTTTTCCAGCAGCACAGATTGTTTTCCTTTTTTTGTTTTTTTGGTTTAACTTGTATGAAAGTCACTTTCACTGTTGTTGTTTTTTTGTTCGCTCACCTTAGAACGAGGGGAGAACAAAATCTGGAATAAAACAAAGTAAGGAATATATATATATATATATATATAAAGAATATATGAATGTACTTTTTAGAGGAACATTTAACCATCTGCTGCCAGGAACATTGTGATTGTTGCAGAAGGGAAATAAATAATTAGTGAAACATACGGAAATAATGATCCACTTTTTAGGGTGCTCATCTTTTTAATAGGTAAACGGACTATGTGACCCTCGTAATTTGACTTTTTACATTGTTATATGTTTCCACCCACGTCATTGGACAGACACAATCTTTTGTTTGTTTTTCCGGCAGCACAGATGTTGTTTACATTCCCTTTCTTGTTGTTGTTTTTTGGTTTAACTTGTATGAAAGTCACTTTCACTTTTGTTGTTGTTTTTGTCCGCTCACCTTAGAACGAGGGGAGAACAAAATCTGGAATAAAACAAAAAGGAGGAAAGTAGGAAGGATCTTACTTTCATCCTTCTGTTCCTCAGAGATTAATCCAATTGCATGTTACGGATGTAGAATATTAGCAGTTCGTTAACGGAGAGAAGGTCGTTATCAGTTACTAAATTAGGACAGAACTTGTGTTGACGGAAAAGGTCAAAATGGCCGAAACATGGTCAAAAAAAAGAACATCATTTAAATCAATAAAGAGCCTCTTTTCTTCTTTTTTTTGATAACCGGAGCGCCTCTCGTGTTGTTACCTGCTGCGGGAGTCGTTTCAGGTTGGCTGTCATTCCCTCTGCGGGGAGGGAGCGCCGGCGCCAGTCAATTACCAGTTAATAAACAGTGGAAGTTTTCTATTAGTGCTTGTTAGTGCGTGTAAAAGATTGTTGGTATGTGGAATTGGGGGAAGGCACTGTGACTATGGAATTAGAAGAAGAAGAAAAAAAAAAAGCAGCCATATTTTCTAATACACAGCACCCACCTCTCCGTACGCGTGTCATTTTTTTACGGGGATGATATTTATTTTATTTTCAGCAGGATATACAAGTGCAATATTTGCAAACTCATTTTTTTTCCTGTGTGCTCAGGAGTTTTTACCTCAGAGCAACTCTTTCCAACAAAAAAAATCCATTACACAAGCACGTCTTGGCATTGATAATATTATTTGCCCCGGGGTGGCTATAATGCATGGACCCGGTTTGAATAGCGGTTGTCACAAATCCCCCCCTCCCCCCACACACACACACACACACACACACACATTTTGGAGAGCAGATTTCACAGTGCTTGCAGAGGAATGTTGCTGCGAGGGAAATCAGTGCACCTGAGTAGCCTTGGGAAGTAAAAAAAAAAACAACATTAATTGGATTTAAGGGGAAGTCGCGCTCACTGAGGGGACACCGCTCAGACAAGTCTGACAGCCAAAAAGCATGAATCATTAAAAAAAATAAAAAACACAACCAATAACCAACCGCTTCCTCACATTTGTCGACATGCAGAGAGCCAAGAGGCGTGGGTGCGTAACTAGGCGTCAAGAGTAAACGCTGCATCCAACTCCGTCCTGCAGGAACGGGCGTAATCACACACATTTTACATTTATCTTCCAGGGGGGGCGATGGATGCTCCTCCGCTAACCATCGCCAGCTGGAACCAGCATATGGGCCGGCAACCCCTCTCGGTGGTAATGGGTGGGGCGGACCTCTCCGTCGAACCGTTGGGTCACTGGTAACCGGCAGCTGGGAGGCCGCCCTCTAAATCACATCGACACACCTTCGCTTTAATTAGCTCACCTGCTCGTTTCCTCCTCTTTTTATCCCCCCAGCCCACGCTCCCCCAAAGTCCTCCATCATGCCTTCATCGGCCGGCGTGCAGGCGCTCACCTTCCTCTCTCATCCTGCCTCTGCGCACCTGGGAATAGCTTGCAGCTTCACACACACACACACACACACACACGCGCGCGCGAGCGCTTTAAACGGGGACCGACGATTGACTCGGCAGAAAGCTTGGAGCTCATTGATTTTCAAACGGTGTCTCGGCGATAGCGCATTAGCATCCGGATGGCCGACGAGAGGGTCTTTGCCGAAGACTGGGGGGGGGCGGGGGGGGGGCACACTCGCAGCACACTGGTGCAAAGGATCCATCTGCACAGGCCTCGCCGCTGCGTTCTGCCGGTGTCTTTGCTTAGAGGAGTCCAATAAGTGGACCGGTGGTTTACTGCATTGATCACTGGCTCCAGCAGGAGGAACACAATCCATTCCCCCGTCCTCGTGCACACATCGAGCCGCTCTCACATTAAATGTTAATTACAAATTGATAATAAGGACAATATGTTTCATTCTGACTATTGTGGGATTGTAGTGGATTCAGATAATTGTCCAGCGCGGTTGGAGGAGCGCCGTTTTAACTGTTTATTACGAATAATAGGCTGTCGTTTGCAAAATAGCTCACTTGTGTTACGTTCCACAATTAAATTTTTTCATTCTTATACACCCAAATCAACATTTTTTTCACATGGCTATTATCTCGTTAAGGAGCAAGCCTCTTCATTTACACTTCAATGCACATGCCTGTCTTTGAATATCGGACCAGACCGGACTGGACGGACCCCAAAAGATCGTCCTCCAATCTCAGGTGACTCATGAGGTCCAACCACCATGGAACCACCAGCACCGTCCGTTATAGTGCTGCAGTCCCTCCCCCCTCTCTCTCTCTCTCTCTCTCTCTCTCTCTTTTAACCACAGGGCTTCCATATGGACACTGTTATGGCCGCAACTTAATTACCTATCAAAACCACACTTGACGGAGGGCTGGCAGACGGGGAGAGAGAGAGGGTGAAAAGAAGAAGAAGAAAGAAAAAAAAAGACACAGACAGAAGAAAAAGAGACGGCATTAAAAAAAAGAGAAAAAAAAGAGTGAAGGATGGGAATGGGAAAGTGGGACTGAGAGATTGATAGAGAGGACGAGCCATACATCTGCGAAGTGAATATGAATAGACGGAGGAGGAGGAATAGCCTCGCGGTGCAGATGGGAAGGAGGGGGTAGGGGGGGGGGGGGGGCAACATCCTCTTTTTGTTTAGTGTTTACAAACAAATGCAACAAGACAGGAAAAAAGGGGGCGTGTCCTGGCCCTGGAGAGGCTATAAATTACCCATGATTGATGGTTGCCGCCGCGGTGGACGACAGTTAAAGACGTGCGGCGCTCATCGCTGACCCCTCTCCTCACTCCCCTCCTCTCAAACCCAACCCCCCCCCCCCCCCCCCACCCCCACCCCCACATAACAAAATGGTGCACACTTAGCGGTCACACACCAAAATAATAATCATTTCCTAGCAGACGGAGTGCTGGTGAGAAGAGCAGCTTTCGCCACACGGGGGGGGGTTTTTGATGCATCGGCCACCGGCTCGACACTTTAAATGCCAGCTCCGTCGCTCCGTTTCAAGGCAACGCATCCGCCATATGTCTCTGGAATATAAATGTATCCTCCCTCTTAATAAGATATCGGCTCCTTTTATTGATATTAGATAGTCGGAATGGAAAATGGAGACAAATCTAATGGTGAAACTAGATTTGTTTAGATTTGCAGGTCATATTCAAATATGACCATCGGGGGAGGTTATCGTTTATATCATGGTTTTTCTTTTAGCGTATGACTCATTCACTCTCAGCTTATGAGATGCAATCTTCACGGTTCATTTTTTTGAATATTCTTTATGGAAATATATATGGAAGAAAGACGTAAGGACTAACCACGTCCTTGTAGGTGGCGGAGTCGAGGCCCCCTTTTGTGGTCTGCAACCACCCAATGAAAAGCGAGACGTTTTTTTTCTTTGACCGCGTCAAAAGAATAAGAAGCTATGGTGTCGGTATTGAGCCGTGTAACACACTAAATCAATATTCATCTTGTCTGTTGCAGCTGGAAGCCGCCCTCCACAATCCGGTCCACTGTGCACTGTTGGGCTTCTCTGCAGCGAGCACATCCTTACCTCAAGGCTACTTTTGGGTAAGTACTGTAACACACACACACACACACACACTTAAATGCCAAGTACATGAAACAAACGACGGGGCAAAACAAATGCATATTTAAAGTCGCTGATATTTTTAGCTTTTAACACAATTACCACGATCATTAAAACGCCCTTTCCACATTCTGCTCCCGTTCATTAAGAGGCATGAATTAAAAAAAAACATCTCTCAAGGCTGCTAAGAATGGGGCATGCGCCATTTGTCTCTGTAGAATGTCGCCAGGAAACAGTGAATTAATACAGTGCCGTATAAAGGCTAGTGGTAGGTAACTGCCCTGGAGTGTTTTAAGATGAGTGGGGCAAAGTGTGCCGCCAGACTATCACATCACAACACCTGGGAATTTTAGCTGGGTCGGGGGAAAAGGAGGGAGGAGAGGAGAGGGGCGGCGGAACTCTATTAATGTCTTAATAATAAAGTTTCAATTGTTGTTCCCTCTTCTTGTTTTGGAGAACGTGGGCAGTTTAGCAGGTACAGATAATCCTCCTTTTCGACCTAAAAGGTGGCTCCAGTGCAGGTCCTCCATGACAGCAATGTCTCAGACTTTTGCTTTTGTGGGGATATTCTAAAAGAGGACTGGATGCTCACTCAGATGGGGAAAAGAGATATGGTGGAGCCGGCATCTAGGGCATCTAGAGCATCTAGAGCATCTAGGGCATCTAGAGCATCTAGAGCATTTAGGGCATCTAGAGCATCTGGGGCATCTAGAGCATTTAGGGAATCTAGGGCATCTAGGGCGTCTAGAGCATTTAGGGCGTCTAGAGCATGTAGGGCATCTAGAGCATCTAGGGGGTCTAGAGCATCTAGGGGGTCTAGAGCATCTAGGGCATCTAGAGCATCTAGGGCATCTAGAGCATCTAGAGCATTTAGGGCATCTAGGGAATCTAGAGCATTTAGGGCATCTAGGGAATATAGAGCATCTAGGGCATCTAGGGAATCTAGAGCATTTAGGGCATCTAGGGAATATAGAGCATCTAGGGAATCTAGAGCATTTAGGGCATCTAGGGCATCTAGGGAATATAGAGCATCTAGGGCATCTAGAGCATCTAGAGCATCTAGGGCATCTAGGGCGCTGTGTGAAGGAGCACAAGCCACTCTTACGTCCTCTCTGAGAGCTCTTAGTGCAACAGATGACTTGAAAGTCCCTGACCTTGTCCTCCCATACCATGTAGAGGCACAAAGGTACCAAGGCCACATGCCGTGTGCTGCACCGCTAGAAAAGGCATCCAGTAAAACGAGCGAAGGCCAGCGTCCGTGCACAATAAAACGTTTGCAGCTGAACATTATTAAAGTCTCATGTCACCTAAAGACTCATGTTCAAGTCAAGTCTCAAGGCCGTCAAGCAAGTCTTTCAGGTCTCTGAACGCCGATCATGTGCCGACGTCTGGCCAGAGTTTTACTTTAAAATGATCTGACGTGATCCAAAGTGTGATGGAGTTACAGTTTTGACCTTATTCCAAAACACACGTCGTTGTATTCTGCTGCAGACGGCCCTCAGAGAAGAGAAGAAAGAAGCAAAACGGCCCTGAGGCGCTTGTCAATAATATATAGTTGTTGTTTTTTTCTTTCTGAGGCTTTACCAGGTCAACACGAAACACATTTAATATAACATTTCAAGTCATTCCAATTAAGCTTGCCTCAAAAATGGATCTGAAACTTAAGAGTCCGAGGTGCGCCGAGATAAAGCATCGCTCAGTAAACAGAAAAATGCACCGGTCGAGACCAAAAGGGACGTGGCTCCTTTTGTGGTCAGCGCTATCGCGAAGGACGTCTTCAACGGGATCCAGACAAGTTTATTTATTCACCCCTTCGCGCAGCTATGAAGATAACACTAACTTCATACTCGCGGTCGCAAACGCGCTCGATCTCTCTCCACCGGACGCCGACACACCACCGACCTTCGTGCCCCTTTTTGGACGATAGGAACTGTTCCTGAGGGTCCGGGAACCTTTTTGAGGAACCGGCCCGGGCTGCAGGTTGTGTGTCTCGTCTGGAGGAACCTTCTTCTTTCTTTATTTTCCCTTTTTAAAAAGTGTAAAATGATCAGGTGCTTCTTGGTGGAAACGTGGCTTTACCCACGGTACACGGGAGGAATCCCTAAACAGCGTCTCCGTACATGTATCGGTTTAATAGAAAGAGGAGCGTCTGTATTCTGATGGTATTAAAGATCGTATCTTCCAAGATTTCTGAAAGCCCTGCGATACCATATTACCTTGATACCGCCTTTTGCTTTGGTCTTTTACTGAAGGGTCCACATTCTTTAGCAGTTTTTCATCACGAATGGAATTCAATTCTCCATTCGGTGTACTCGGCGGGACATTCCTGCTCGTTCACGAGTTCTGGAAACCGACCTTGCAAACGCGGGGGAAATGGAGCACGCGAAGCACACCTGACCTTCAAGCTCGGTGAACGTTACTCCACGGTAAAAAAAACAACTAACTGGTACCCGGGCTACGGAATAATCGTGACGCCCTTGCCTATCCAGCCAGGATAATTAGTGGCTGAGTGATCCCGCCCCCCAGTTGGTTCTACCTCCCTGGCAGGCTTGTCAAATGAGGGATGACACTAATCATGTTAAAGTGAGATGGGGCTATGGGGATTTCTGTGTGCTTTGATCAGAGTAATGACATTGTGTCTCATCAGCCTGATACCACAGCGTTTCCCTGTTTGCCTTCACCTCCCTCGTCCCACTTTTTCCCCCAAAAAAACATCCTACTTTTATGTATTTAAATAAAGTCTCCGTGATAGTTCGAGATCTCTCTCGGTCCACATCCTCGGCCGTAGATCCGAGATCTGGAAGGACACGGATCGCTTTGTATCGCGCTACGTTTCGAAAAGCCCCCGATCGAAGACTGGCTCGAATACTACGTTTCCGTTTTGTCATTCGCGGCACGCGTCGGTGACGGGGGAGCTTGGAAACGCATCGGAAGTACATCAACAATCTGGTGACCCGCGATTTTTGGCCTCCCCGAGTGTGGCAAACACAATCGAGCGGAGAGAGCGCCAATCGTGACTATTTTCCCACGCTTCCCTCGCCGCGGCCAGAGCAATCTAATTAATGCTGGCAGAGCATTTACTGTTCGGTGGAAGTTTTGTGCTTCTCCCGAGCCGAGAGCACGGGGATCCGTCCAGGGCACGACTCCAGATATCTATTTTGCTAGTGATGACTTTGTCAGGACGCTGCATGTGCACTGGATGCATGGGGCCGTGGGGTGAATGGAAAAAGAGGAGGGGAAAGTGTCCGCTGACATCGTCTGTGCTGATAGTGGTGAGCAGAGGAGATTTGGAGGTGAATGTATAAATGGGGGGGGGGGAGAGTCTCGAGTCTGGAAGGGGGAGGCGGGGCTTTCTTGCCTCCGGCTCTGGTTGCACAGAGTCACTTGAAGCCGTGTTTTTTTTGTTTGTTTTTTTGGGCTCCTCGCTGCAAGATAAGTCCTCCCTATCTCTTTATTTATTTATTTTTTCCACCCTGTGCAACAGACCGTTATTTGTTCTGGCTCATTCTCGAGAGCCCACAGGATCGCTCCTGTCCAGATTCTGCACGCTGATACAAATCAAACAAATGATTGCATGCAAATAAGAGTGAGCGTGGCGGAGAGGAGCTAAAGACTATATTTAGCTCCTGTCACATTCACGCCATTTTTTTTTCCGAGGAGAAAAAGACGGTCCACCGAGGCGAGTAACGACTGAATGAAATCATATTGAAAACTCACAGCGGCACTTTAATTGTTTGGGAACGGGAGCGACACCACCTTAATTGGAATTGCACCGGAGATAGGTTGGAGGGCTCCCGCTGTCTTCCTTTTTCTCGCCATTGGCTTTGACAGGCTTACACAAAGGCCAATATAAATTTGGCGCACAGGAAATCAAGCCTCCATCGAGGCGGACTCTGCCCCGGGAAGCTCGGTATGATTGCCGAAGCTTTTTTCTTTTTTTTTTTCTTCTTTCTAAGGTTGCTTTTCTTGTTTGTTAGGGGCGAGAGAAAGCCCAAACAAACAAGTCCCTCTTCAGAAAGACACAGACATCTCTCTACAGCCGTGGAGTGGTTGAAACGTCCGTCCAATTTCAGCCACTGAGCAGATCCCCGGCTTTCAAAAAAAAAAAAGAAGCCGTCTGGGGGCTTATTTGTTGGCACTGAGAGTCCCGTGTGACCTTGGAAATGTTAATGTCAAACGTCAGTCCAACTATGGGAGAAAAAAAAAGTAAATAAGAAATGTGTTCATCATGAACTGACTCCAGCAATAGATCAGTCACTCAGTAAACACTGAACAAAAATGAATAATAAACTCGGAGCCTCTCTGTTCTCCGCTGATGAAAAAAAAAGATCGCAGACTTGTTTGATGTTGCACAGACGACATTGTGAATCCATTACTTAATATGTTTAAAATTCAAAGTGATATCCACCCCCCCCAAAAAAAAAGAAGAAGTTTGTGTGGACTACAAACGATAAAGTCTGAAAGGGAGAATTGATTTGAACTTTTTTTTTAAAATCTAAATTGCCGACAGGTAGAGAATGTTTTAACCGGAGACACATTGTCCTCCTGGTTCTGCTCCCTGCTCTTCCCATCCGTCTCTCTCTCTCTTTCAGCAGAATAGTTTATTACCTGTGGAATTAGGATTCAGTCCATTGGTGCAGCTCAACATGAGGTCCTGACCTTTCACCACCAGGTGTGTTTCTCCTCCCTACAGGTGGCTGGTGGAGAAGGTTCCAACGGGCAGATAGAGATCTTCTCCCTCAACAGGCCAATGCCGAGGACCGTTAAGAGCCTGCAGGTCGGCTCCACCGTCCGATGTCTGGAATACGTGCCGGAACCTTCTCCGACTGAGGAAGCGGAGGTCGGAGGTCACACGGCCCCCTCGGGGATGGGCGCCAACATTTGCGTCGGCTTAGACGACGGGCGGTGAGAGACGGATCACACGAAAGCTGCAGACACACACGAGAGAGAGAGATAAACAAAAGAGAAAACAAACGTTATTTTGTGGTGAACGAGGGGTAGTTGTCGGTATTCTCCACATCCTCCCCGTTGTAAAGCGTTGTCCTGTGTTATCCTTTGTTTTTACGGTCGCTTGGCATTTCAAACGGTATCGATTCGCTTGTCAATATTTCCTCAAAGCGAGAAATCGGAGTTGATGCCACAACACGGCGTCACCGCGGCTAAGATCACGGTTTCATTTTAAAATCCAATAGACCTTTTGATCCCCTCCGTCGTGAACACAGGCGGGGAGGATTAATCTCGGGCCGTTGTCATCGTTACTGTGAATAAATTGCTTGTTTGATTATTATACAAAGAATATTCTTGGATTTCAGATTTAGCCACTCGTACCTTTTTTTTTCTTTCTTCTTCCTGTAACTCTCCTTCGCAGCACTGTTGAGTCATTTGTGCGAGAGCGTAAATGTATACATCAGCAGTTTTTATTTTTTTTCTTCCATATGCCGACTCATCCTCTTGAGTCGGCAAAAGTTAAAAGACACAGTAATAATAGAAATATTACAATTTAAGCGCCAATGCTGCTTAACATTGTGTTCTCCAAAAGCAAAGTGCATTCATCATTCTTAAGGAGACAATAGTTCAAACGGCGTTTTCAAAACATTTGAAAGACAAAGTGGCTGCACGCGCGCACACACACACACACACACACACACACACACACACACACACACACACACACAGTGCGTTGCTCCGAAGTGCGCCGTTAAATCAAAACGGTTCATCACGCCGGCTTCTTGTTCCTCCAGCGTGCTGGCGTACGGCAGCGTGGACACGGCGGCTCAATGCCTGCGGACCCTGCGCAACCCGGAGGGCTGCCCCGTGCTGTGCCTGAAGCACGCCGCCCGCTTCCTGTTCGCGGGCCTGCGGAACGGGTCCTTGATGGTTTACGGGAGAAGCGACAGCGGTAAGGTGCCTCCTGGGTTGTTGGGGCGGGGGGGCAGAAAATTATTAATAATAATTAAATAATTTGCCTGTCAATGTATTTCTACCAAAGGAAATCTAACCCAATTAGAAAAACAGGGTGTATTTTTTTTAACAATACATTATATTTATTGATCCCTTTTTTCTTGAAATGGACTAACTTAGAACGGGACTTCAATGAAAACCTATTTTTTTTCCTTACACAAATAAAAAAGTGCTGTCTCTCCACGCATTATAAATTCACGACGCCGCTCTGCAGAAAGCGTCTTTTGCGTTAAAAATCAAAATAATGTTGAATAATTTGACATTTATAGTATTTAGTAATGTGATAATAATTTGACGCTCTTATCCCTTCCCCTTTACGCCGCCGCGCCCGACTGATTTTCACACCTCTTAAGTATGAAAATAACATGTGGTAGATGGCACGCCATGTTCAGTCAGGGGGCGGGGCTTCACAGGGGGGGCGGGGCTTCACGCCATCTCAGCAGCACAATAGCTCTCCAGGCTCTTCTTACCTGGCCCCTCAGTATGTCAGCCCGCCTGCCTTCCTTCCTTCCTTCCTCCTCTCTGCTCCCGAGCAGATCGGATGATTAATTACACCAAGCTGCTGCGTGCCGATTACATAACACTATTCATGTTTTGGATATGGAAGCCCGAGAGCTTCTGGAGGGTGCCGGCACATCTGTTAAAGATGGGTGCCCTTGACTAGCGGTGCTGCTGTCTAAAACAGCGGTTCTCAAATGGGGGTACGTGAGATCTAAAAAATATATATATATTTAAAATGAGCATCCGTTGAAAAAAAATCAAATTTAAGTCCAAGTTCCTGAACTGAATTGTATATATTCTATATTGATGGCACAATGCTGCGTATTACATCCTTTTTTTTTCCAACCCAAAATGCTTTGCACTGGTTAGGAGGTCCTCACCCCTGAAAGGTCGAAGAACCACTGGTCTCCAAAAAAAAACTGCTCTGCAGCAGCCAGGAAATGCCACGGCTTCAGTCCAGCCTCGTATCAAAAGGCGCATGAATGCATGCCGCACATTGTCGCTCCGTGATTAATGCGCTCCGGCTTTCGTTCCCCGAGATATGCGCGGCGGACATCATGTCAACAATGACAGTGGTTTGCGCGGCGAGGCGGAGAGAGCTTTTCTGTCGTCCCCCCCACCCACACCCCCGCTGCGTTAAAGAGGGGAAGAAGTGGCGGCTCAGGGACCCGGAAGGGACATTTTTTTTACAAGAGTGCGTTTTTGAAAAGCTAAAAAAAAAAAAAAGACCTTTTTAGAACATGCCAAGCAATTAACCCGTGGAAGTCAGAAGGCATTGTGAAGCCATTCTGCTATGAAAGGCAGAAATAAACAACTCGAAATGTTAATTAAACGGATGGGTGCACTCTGTTCCCTAATTTTGCTTCATTAACGCACAGCAAAAGGAGAAAAAACGCTTATGTAATTCACTTTAAAATGTGCTTCTGTGGGAGCTGCGACGCGCTTAAGAGTCAAAGGGAAAAAGAGGGGCTGCTTCCTTTTCACACTGGCGGAGCAAAGAGAGAGAGAGAGAGAGAGAGAGAGAGAGAGAGAGAGAGAGAGAGAGAGAGAGAGAGAGAGAGAGAGAGAGAGAGAGAGAGGACTCGAGTGGAACGTAGATTAAAGTGTGCACCGACTCATTAGCACGGGAGGCAAAGGTACCATTATTGTGCTGCACAGTGTGATCCAAATGGCAGTCCTCTCTCTCTCTCTCTCTCTCTCTCTCCACCCCGTCGCTGCCGTATTCGCTCGACGACGTTGGAGAACGCTGCGTGATTGTTCCCCGGCTCAACATGTGAAGTGTTCAGATAGAAGCAGTTAGCGGTTGTTGTTGTTGTTGTTGTCTTTTTGCACTTTCGGCTCTCTTGCGAAGAGGTTTTTTATTTGTTGTTGGTTAGATGCCTGAAATAAGGTCTGTGGTTACCACGCGCTGAGGAGAGTTTGGCGTTTTGTCCCACGACATTAAACACGTCAGTAAATTTACCTTGGTGTGAATTAAGCTTTTACGTGTCTTTAAAAAAAAGAGTGTGTTTTCGTATGCCGCGTTCACGCCCAAAAAAAAGGGTCGCGAATATTCGTAGGTTTATTCGCGTCGTATCGCGCTTCATTCGCAAGGTGGCTTATCTCCGTGGAAATAGTTATCAGTTCCGCCATCCACCACGGAAGAAATAACTACTATTTCTGCTTTATACTTGTTGTGGACATCCCACAAACGTGGGAACATCAAACGCCCTCGTGTCTGGATTCATAGCATTAATATCATATATATATATATATATACAAAACATCACCCGTAGGCTCACACAGCTCGGGGACTTTCACCGACTACGTCTCGATAACTGCACAAATACGTCGTCCCTGCTGCACTCTAGCCAGGGACTGGAGGAGTTTTGAGCAGTGCATTGTTATTTCGTTCATTGTATTTTATTTATTCCCCCTCCAGATGATTTTTGGGACCCGGACTCCAGCAGATGTGTAAAACTGGGCTCAGAACCAGTGCGGACGCTGCTGGCGTTGGATGACTCGGTGTGGGCGAGCTGCGGTAACTCCGTCACCGTCGTGGACATCTCCGGCCTCGGCACTCAGGTAAACGACTCCAAAAAAAAAAACAGCATCAATTTCCATCAAAAAGAAAAAAACGGCATCCATTTGAGTAAAATTGTGATAATTCTATGTCATTTCAATGGATATTTCCTCCTTACGAGGCGAAGCAGTGACGCTGACTTCAAATGATAAACGGAGAGACGCTGTCGATCCAAGTCAACGCTGCACATTTTCTAAGCGTGACTCATTTACCCTAAAGGAACACTGCACCCCCAAAAGAATACAAAAACAGAGCGCGTTCTTGATGAATCGTTTAGCGCCAGCAAAACAACATCAAACCCTCCGCGCACAAGTCGGCCGCGTTGAAGCGGTTCTAAAACTCGTTCTTCAAGGAAACGTGTTTATAGTTCTTCCATCGCTGCTTACAAGGTCAAATCCGCCCACTTCTCTGGCTGCTAAGTATTCAAAGTCTTCACTAAAACATGTTTCGAAGGCCTAAATGGACGAGTTCAAGATCCTTTTATTCATGTGTTTCTTTTGTTTGTTTTCTGCGGCATGTGAGAGAAAAAAAAAAAAAAGTTTTCTTCCATTTTTGTTCTTTTCATTTTCTGAAAAAGGAAAACAAAAAATAATATATAAATTAAAAAAAACACAGGGAGCCGGCATTGTAATCTTGCGATGCCATGAAGATTTACAGCCTGGAGCCGCGTGCACGGACAATGAATCCCAACTATTTTTTTTTTTTTGTTGAGATTCTTACAATGTTTGCCGGAGCTCCCGCACACGAATACACTTCATCTCGCTGCAGCGCTGTGAGTTATGTCACGCTCGCCATTATCTCCAGAAAATCCGCCCGCTTATTGTCTGTGTCACGCTTTCAAATATTTTTTTTTTTTTTTGGTGTGTAGCAAGTCATTCTCCGAGGTGTTCGTCGTTAAGAGGTGCACAAGGCCGTGCGGAGACAATCGTGAATGACAGACAGACTCCTCTGGGAGATGTTAATATGGTATTCAGATACCGAACTGCAAACCATTACCATTTAATTATAGCTCCCAGATGTGATTGTGCGTAGCTGTGTTAATGGGTAAGCTGGTACTCACAGATGTTCTGGTTGACGTCATATGCCAGATATGAAAATCAAAAAAAAAAGAAGAAGTAGAAGAAAAGGTAGTTGAAAGAAAGTTGCATTAAAATACAAGAATCAGCTGACGAATCCGGACGATCGGAGGCAGCATCCTGTCCGCCTCAGGATCCTCAAAACCAGGGACGTCTCCTTTTGTATCCCTTCACCTCTTCCTTCCCCCCCCCCCCCCCCCGAGCTTAATCAGCTGGATGGCCACGCCAGTTCGGGTTCAGCGTCCCTCCCACCAAGCTTATGGGGTTCAGCGGTTGCTCCTACGCTATAACCTCGTCTTGCTCACTAATATGGACTCGAGAGGGCTGACTTCACAGGGGCTGCGGTGCGTATCCGGGATCTGGAGAGGCAAAGCTTTGGCACCTGGCGCGGAGCGAGGCCAGCAGGGTCGCGGACTCGCGTTCGCCTCACTTTTTAAAAAAATTATTTTTCATTATTGAAAAAGTTCCACCGCTTTGTGAGATTTGCTGCAGTCTTGAATCATTTGTCCGTGACACCGAAGCCCGACGCCCGCCAGTCGAATGAATCTAGCCGTCTACCCTGCGGCTAGATTCATTCTCTTATTTTTAAAGCATCCGCAGTCGACGCTTTGATGACACGGTGTTATTTAAATATAACCTTTTCTGTCTGGTTTTTTTTTGGGGGGGGGGGTAAACACTGTGCGACTCACTGTGTGGTGGAGATCGCCTGCAACAGAAACCAAAAGTATCATCATTGCTGAAAAATGTGTCTGTGTGTACTCTCGGCTTTGTACTCTTTGATTATTTATACTTCACCCCGGGGTGGGGGGGGGGGGGGGGGGGGGGGGGGGTTCATGAAAACCATAGTGCTGCTGACAAAACCTCAGCAATAGAATCCCTTGAAAAAAAGAGCGAGATAAAGATAGAAACGCACACAACGACACCGCCGATGTGTGGCTGGTGTAATGTTTACCAGCCGTTTCACCGCGTTAGCCGATCACAAAACACCGCCGAGCCTGATGGGAATTGAATTAGTTTGGCAGGTATTTGGATTTTTTTTCCGATAGAAAGATGTCACTAAATGTATTAGGATTCATTTCCGATCCTCGCCGCTGATCCGGTTTTCCCTCCGAGGCACCGCCCCGGGGGGGGGGAACCGTGAATGTCTGTTCCCTAACGTGGTGCCGATCCATCACGTCGGGGTATTCTCATTCGAAAAGAAGTCAAGGGGGTCACTGTAGTCATTAGGTTTTTATCATCTGTGGGACCGTGAATGTCTCTACTAATTTTCATGGCAATCAAGTCAGGATATTGTACCCAAAGTGACGGATTGACATCCCTACCGCCGACCTCGTAGAGGTGTTTCAGGGGGTCCTGAACCCCAATTCCTGCTATTGGTAGCTCTGATTTGGCCTGTATAATGTACAAAAAAAATCAAATTAACCAATAAATCAATAAAAAAACATCTGGGTATAACCAGTAAAATTGCAAAATGACAAACCCAATTTCACACGATGGGGATTTCGAAAACAACTTAATTGGTGGAGAAAAAAAAAAATAAGGAAAACCATCAAACAAATCAAATACCTTTCATTTTATTTTGCAGACAGCAGGGGCTGATTTGATGCTAATGATGCGGCGCTTTTGTTTGTCTGATTTGACATAATTGCGCTAAAAAAAAAAAAAAAAAACCACTAACATTCCAACGCCATTTATTTCGGCGCATCTCGGCTCTTGTTTTTTTTTTGCTGAAGTTTCAAATAGCCAATTTCTTTCCCCACCGAAACTGTAAACACTCCGTGGGAGTCTGGCTCACCTGGACAAAAACCTTAACAAAGTAGGACATGCGCGGCCATACGGGCTTTGATCAGTACTGACTGGCGGGCCCGGTTGCTTTCCTCTTCCCATTACTATTCCTTTTTTCTACCTGCTCGCTCCCATCACTCAACTCCCTCGGTACGCGGCCCGGCGAGGAGCTCAGGAAAGGACACAGACACCTTGTCACCTGGTATAATGAAGGACTAATGAGCTGCTCAGACCCGTTGGAGTGGGTTTTTGCGACTTCAGCTCCGCTGTTATTTCCCTGCTGCCGGTTGGAGGGATGCCGCTGTTGGAAAAAGGTCACATGACTCCTGTCAAGCTCCGCTGACCGCCTCATCTCTGCGAAGCAGCGGCTGGATCCAGCGGGCTAATACCAGGTTGTTGGTCCGGGGCAACAGCGGCGGCTTGTACTTATCCCGCATTTGACACGGAGCGACAAGCTTTTTTTTTTTTTATTTTTTTTTTACAGCCTCTAAATATCTGGAGAATTCTAGTTTGCAATATTGGCTTGAAATGTGATTTGATATTTGTGTAAAAAGAAAAATATATATATATATATATATATATTTCTGTGTCAACACTATATACACAGTTGGCTTCCCAGAATGCCTTCCAGGTGCTTTAAGACATATGGTAAGCAAGATGGCGTCCACCAAACGCAGCATGTTCAGCCACTGACGAGCCAGAAGTCTCTTTTCGAGCGTCAATGTGATTAATGTGATCATCACGCAGCATATACAGCACACGGTGGCCGTGGTATTCTTTACGAACGCGTCAACGTATTTGAAATTGCAATAAGGGGCTATTGGTTGGAGAAATATGGCTATTTGAATTTTTTATTAGGGATATTACATTTTTTGGAGCTGAGGAGTCAATTAAAAGGGGAAAACACATCAAAGGCTTTCAACCCTTTTCCCTAATTTTCCAATTTCCAACAAAGGAGGACCCACTGGCAAGGGCACACAAACAGGTGGTAATCCCTGTCTGCCAGGGAGGTGTGTGTGTGTGTGTGTGTTTAGGAGGGGGGGGGGGGGGGGGCATTCTCATCGTCACTCACTCCCTCTCACTGACTAATTGGCAAGCCTCGTGCACCGACAGCGATACGGGTTCCAAGACGATGCTCAAACCAGCCCTGTGTCACGCCGCGGACCGCAGGGGGGGGTGCATGTGTTGCCGTGATAAGGCGCGTTGCATTTATTTCAAGCTACTCATTAACTGTGTGTTTACCCCCCCACATACACACACACACACATTGTGCTCTTAAAACCAGGGGAATGGTGAAAAAAATATGCCCCGTGTGTCAGAGACTTTGTCAATTACACATTTCGGAGGCACAGTTCAACTTTATTTAACAGAAAGAGTGGAGCACGTTCACTAAACAGACAAAACCCGGAGAGTTTACCCCCTCGGTTTACCACGGTTTTCCTGTTTTATCTCACCTGCTATAAAATCATAGCCCATTACTTCCCGTGTGGCTTCCTTCATGATGCCAATTGTTCCTTCTTTCTTTCTTTTTTTAGGAAAGAACAACGTTAAACTAGCTAATTAGTTAGCAATAAAGCGTATAAGAAAACGGTCTGATGGTGACAACTACAGTACAGCTTGCCTCACACATTTTGTGTACACACACACACACACATATATAGAATACATATAGCCTCTCTAACAATAGCTCTAAACAGATTATAATGTATAATCTTCTAAATCAAAGCGAGTATTTATTTATTTTTGGAGTGTTCTGAAGCTTTTGCTGTCAATTATATTTTTGCGTGTTCGCCACGACCGAATTTGATCCATTTACTGTTCATCAGACCGCAAATGAGACAATGATTATCCGGCCGCCTTCACTTCCCGTCGCTAGGACGACGAGTTGCTCGGTATGAAGAGCAAACGAGCTGATGATGGATGGGACTAAACTGGGAGGATATTGCACCACTTACTTTGAAACTCATGTCAGTCCGGATGAAGGAAAGTCAACGTTACCTTTTAAGATGTGGCACAGACGGGTGATCCGAGTCACGAAAGACCCAATTCTATGCTAATTAATGACAATTTCACACAAAATGTCTTAACAGGAGAAAAATGACGAGCTCATGACAATTTGGACGGACGTGGGTAACATTGCAGTTCGCCTGCCCACCCAAACTTTATGTGCGAACGTCGATGCGTCTGATGTATCTTTCATGGAGAGTCACGTCGCGGCGTATACTTTATTCACACAGTACAGAATATGTTTTTATAAGCCATGTGGGACTGGGGGGGTGGGGGGGTGGGGCGTGGCCAGATGGTTAGCATCACTGTTATTGTTTCCGTTTACAGACGTTCGAAGTCCACCCGGACCCGATGATCAGCGTGGCACACATGGCGTGCGCCGGCGGAGGCGTGTGGATGGCGTTCTCGGAGGGTTCCTCCATTCGTCTCTTTCACACCGAAACGCTGGAGCTTCTGCAGGAAATCAACGTCTCGACGCGCTCGACGCTGCTGAACACGGGTACTCACACGCCACACTCCGGGGGGCGGGGGGGGGGGTCAGCCTCCATGCTGCACTGATGTGTACAAACAAACAAAACAAAGCTACAATTGGCACAATTTATCGCTTTAAAATTGCACGTTGCGATTTACTTGAGTTACACCCAGGATGGTGGTCTCGTCTCGTGCAGGTCGACCTGAATACATATCCATCTTAGGCCTTCACGAAGCCATGATGGAGCCACGGGTATTAATAAAAAGGAATTAAAGTAATTTAGCTGCGGTAAAATGGCAGCCGTAAAGATTTTCAGACAAAAGGGTTCCCATGGAAACGCTCGTCTTTCTCTAAATGTCCATGCGTCACATTTTGCCTCTTTTCCCTCTGTGGCTCCCTACTTATCATCACCTGTTTTAGTTCATATTTTTTTATTTCTATGTCTCACTTCCCCCCCATAGCCTATTACTTCCTGTGTGGCTTCCTTCATGATGAATTAAATATTTGCCAGTGTTTTTTATGAAAGAACGACGTTAAACTAGCTAATTAGTTAGCAATAAAGCGTATAAGAAAACGGTCTAATGGTGATAACTACAGTACAGCTTGCCTCACACATTTTGTGTACACACACACATATATACAATACATAAGATATAATATATATAATCTTCTAAATCAAAGCAAGTATTTAAACATACATCGTGAAAAGGATAACATTTAACATTTTTGGCGGTCTACGCGTACTCGGGGCTCAATTATATTTCTGAGCAAGAAAATCCTAATCGGACTTTTAAATAGTAGGAAATGGACATTTGCAATCCGTGCATCTGGATGCGTGTCGTACACCATGCTGTTTGTTCAAAAGGAGTCTTAAAGGAGAGCGGACTCCCATGGCCGGTGACCCTGAGGTGATTCTCACGCAGCACCAGCGCTTCCCCTTGAAATATGCAGCCGATTTTGAGAGACGGGTGCCGGCCTCCAGGCTCGGCCCTGGTGGGGGGGGGGGGGAGGAGTTCACGTCTTCAGGGTCCACAAAAGGGGGAAGGTGTATCTTTGACTCGAGTTGTGATTTGTTGAGCTCACAAGAGAAAAGAGGATCACTGCACATGAAATCCTGATAGATTCGTTCTATCAATGAGTCTCGGCGCCTTCTCCTTCTCCTTGACTTATGCCAGGACATGCAGTAATGATATACCCCTTAATCCTTTACCCCTTAATCCTTTTCCCCTTAATGTGATTTATACTCAACGGGGAATCCCAGTTGCAGTAAACAACAGAGAAGTTTCTGCTGGTCTCCTCTCCACTAATGTCTTTAATAGTTCTGTCCTCAGGGTGAAAAAAAAATAATACTCCAAAAATAAAGTCCTCGGTGACATATCACAGGGAAACATTTATCTTTGGAGACATCTTCTTTTTATATAACCTCCCCCCCCCACGACACGCTGAAGAGCGTCTGTGTTGCTGCAGAGAAACGGAGGCGCGAGAACGCTCGCGGTTAAACTACGACTCCTTCATCTCAAGTGCGTTTGTCATCATCCTTCTTTATCTCTGCTAAGACAATAGCTGGCGCCCACGTCTTCTGACTAAACGTCACGGTAACCCGACAAGCAGGTGCTCACTCTCTCGCCGAGGCTCTCTAACCACAGGACGAGACCGACTCTGAGGCCGATGCGAGCAGGTGGCAGGCGTTTTTTTTTTTTTTCGAGATAAAGGACCTTTTTTTTTTTTGTCTTTCTTCTTCCAATGAACGGAATTAATTAATGACACCGTTGAGCCACTTTCGATCATCATAATCTGAGCATGACGCAGAACAAACATGTAAATACAGCTACCGCGTGTAAATGAGCGTTCTCTGAGCAGCGATCACTGTAATTCAATTACGGTTGCCGTGGTTATTATGGTGAATGGTTGTATAGATAACTAGGCAACAATGGGAGCCAAGAGCTGAGGGACCGTAGAAGGAATGCAAAAAATGAATCCATACCAAACAATGTTTTTTCTTCTTCTCTCCAGTCCTTTTGTTAAGTGGAAACAAAGGATATGCATGTATAATAAGAACGTGCTTTTATTCTTTCCCCCCCCCCCATCACTAATGCAGTGCCACAAAAAAAAAAAAAAAGGTGTTCCGCAGTGGAAAGCTGCACAACACTAAACACAAAGCTCGCATCATGCTCTCTTTCACAGGACGGCAATTTTTTATTTTAACCTTGGAGGTCACCACCAGAGGTCACCGCCAGAGGTCACCGCCCGCTGCGACGTGAGAGGAAATCACCCCCGAATTACCCGATTTGTCACATTAACAGAGAAGTTCATGAAGAACCAAAACCAATCTCATCCAATTATAACTACGATTAGACCCAACAAATGAGGCCTGACCCTTTATGAACCTGCATATGCATATGCATATGCATATATATATATATATATATATATAAATATATATATATAAGCCCCTTCTCTTGGTCCGCCCCGCTTAGCAGTTTTTTGACCACATTAAAAGTTTTATTTCTTGAAGGTTATGCAAATATGGATTGAAGCAGCATATTTGGTTAGATAAAAACACGTTGGGATTTCATGACATTTAGACTTTAGGAAGTCAGATCCACTGGAGACTTATTCTCCAAATAGTATGATACCAATAATATCATCCTTTAAGATAGCAGCCTGCACTCTATCTTAAACTATATGGTAGAGCCCTAAAAATATATTGTATGTCTTTTCTGGAAATTGGTGTGAACCCCCTCCGACCCGATTCAAGCCCCCGGGGTCCGTTTGTGACCAAAGCCCGGCAGGTGTGTGTGTGTGTGTGTGTGTGTGTGTGTGTGCACTTAGGGCATTATTTATGTCTGAAGTCTCTGGATCTTTTAGACCGTCTGTCCAATAAAAGAGAACTTCCCTGCATATCAGTGTTGCTGTAACAAGTAGGAGGTAAAAACAACAACCTTGAAGCGCGATATATCCAAACCACTTCCGTCTGAAGCAGAGAAAACAGAACAACAACCTCTCGGAGTCTTGTTTCCTGTACGCGATACTTTGTGCTTTTCCTTGAGAGTTTTTTTTTTCTTCTTCTTTCAAATGGGTCACGAGCAAGTAGACAAAATCCAATTTTTCCCCCCATTCTTACGTAACCGCAGAGCCCTGGGTGGCTGTGCACGTGCATGTGTTAAGCTCGTCAAATCACAGATTGATCACAGAGCTTAGCGCTCACCCAAAGCTAACACCGACAACCAACAATCAAAGTGTGTTTACTTTTTTTTCATCGTGCCAGGAACTGTACAGCTTCCAGAAATAGTGTTTTTTGGAAGAACCTCTGGAAAGAACCACATCAATGAGAGTTCATAACGCACTCTCTAGAAGGCAGAACATCCCATCGTTTAGTCGACGTCTGTAGATCCGTCATCGTGGAGCAGCCGGTGGGGAAGAACTCAAAATCCATTTTTCTGTGGTTTTTTTTGGTTTTTGTTTTGCAGGTCAAAAGAGCATGCGAGTCACGAGTCTGCTAATTTGCCAGGGGCTGTTGTGGGTGGGCACCGCCCAAGGCTTAATTATCACTCTTCCGGTTCCCAAACTCGAGGGCATCCCCAAAATAACAGGTACTGTTGAGTGAACGGCCTCTGGAGCGTTTGTTTTCATGACTCTGCACTGACCATTATTCAGGCCGCACTTCACATTTTATCCTGTGGCTCTGCGAGTATTACCTGGCAGGCGACACACACATCATCGTGCGTATATATTTATATATATATAATGTTGCAGGGTAATTTAAGAAAACTGCCTGCGAGCGTTTTGTTAATGATGCCAAGTGAATGAGGTTGTTTGTTTTTCCCCTTCTACTTTAGCTCACAGACCCTTTTTTTAGTTCATTGAATACTATGTAAACACAGTACACACACTAGCGACTAGTATTACTGTTTAAAATACAGGTAACTGACATAGAGTATGATCCAAGGGTCAAGTCATAATCTCTTTTAAGTATGACTGACAATGACATGACCTTGGCCCAGTACAGGAGCAGTATGTATTGCCTCTCTGGATGATATATCATTTTAATATGTTTTATATATATATATAAATATATTAATAATATATATATATATATATATATATATTTTTTTTAATTATATATATATATATATATATATAATATTGTTTGTTATATATAATATATTTATATATATACATATTCTATATTTATATATATAATATTTTTTGTTATATATAATATATATATATAAATATATATATATATAAATATATATATATATATATATATATATATATATATATATATATATATATATTATATATATAATATAGAATATATATATTTTCTGCCTGCGTCCGACAGGAAAGGGAATGGTCTCTCTGAATGCACACTGTGGGCCCGTGGACTTCCTGGTGGCCACCAGCAGCGGCCTGTCCCCTGAGCTGCTGAAGAGGGACTCCGTCGGGGACGGCCCGGACTCTGCGTTCGGGGGCGAGGACCGCAGTGACACCTCCTCCCAGGAATCCCTGCAGCAGTCCTACCAGGGGGAGGGGCGGGGCAAAGGACGCGGCGTGCTGCTGCAGTACAAGCTGCGCTCCACGTCGGGTCTGCCCGGGCGGCCGTTGACGGCGCTGGGCGACGAGGCGTCGGACTCCTCCCTGGAGTCTCTGGAGCACAGCGTGGAAGACGGATCCATCTACGAGCTCAGCGACGACCCGGA